>NC_079210.1:36846137-37146137 GCF_026745355.1 Beta vulgaris subsp. vulgaris
AAGTAATGCGAAAAAGGTTTTAACATAGAATATTAACCCTCTTGAATGGAAAGAAGTAAAAACTACCAACATGAAACACAGAAACATATATGAACGTAAAGGAAAATAAATACGAAAAAGGTTTTCAATTCAAGTATGTAGCTAGGCATTGCCACTCTTCATTCAGCACTAAATCTCTGACCAAAGAGTCGCACAGAGAATAGAACTGAGATAAATCATTGTGAAATCGAGTAGGTACCTTCAGCACTAAAAGGCATGCGAAGAATCTAAAAAACTCAACTCTGGATCCTTGAAAAATTCGAACAGATAACACGAATCTGACTGGCAGAATCGCACAAAAGGTAGAATTGAAAAGGAGAGGGGGTCAAAATTTTACACTTCTATGATCTATAACATTTGATAGTTTTTCATTAATCGACTACTTCATCTGACAATGACATGTAGCTCCAAGAGCACTTTAACGGCTACTGAAGTACAGAGGCAACAGCAGAGGAAGATGAGTCGCAGCTCTCCGCAATATATGGTTTCTAGTTCACTGTCAAGGACGTGATGCTCGACATGGAACAATTTTACAAGAAAACCTGTCATTTATACAGCAAAATTATATCCAACGGAAGCACTTGACCTTCACACCATTTTCCAGCTCGAAATCAATTCAAGAACAATTTGAGATGTGCAATATTCTTCTAAATGCTCTGTATGCAAAAAATTCCCAAAATCCAAGATGGATTAATTGGAACCAAAATCTTCTATCTATTCGTCATCCTCTGAATCTGCAGTAGCAAAGAGAACCTATTAGATTGCAGAGAAAAAGAAGCAAAGGATAATCATAATGAAAAGAAAGGGTGTAACACAATTCAAAATTTGCAATATAATGTACCATTTACGACCTAGCTGATCAGGAAACGAAGCAAAGGGATGCTTCTAAAAATTCCTCCAAGTTATCATACAGTTAAACTTTCAAGGAGGGATGCGTTGGGCAATTGCTATATATATGAAGTATATATATAAGTTTGGCACATAATGCATACTAGAAATGAGACACCTGTCATCATAATTTGTGTAAGAGGAAATACAAGAGGCTCCCAGCAAGAAAAAATGAAAGCCCTCAATCGGAAGCAACATTCCAGAGTTCTGCTGATTTCAACCATCTTCTTTCATTGTTCTATTTATCTTATCTTTCAACTAACATCGCAATCATTGGTCTCCTTTTAACATGAATTATGTTGACACAATATTCTGAATGATTGGTCCGTTTGTTAACAACAATATATTTTCACAAAATTCTCAGAAAGTATCTTTAAACTAAGAAGATACTAATAGTATTGGATAAGATCGAAAAAAAAAATCTGTAACCATTAGAAATATTAAGTAGCTAGTATCTTTTTATTTATTTAGGTAGCTGCTTTTTTATTTGATTTAGGTTTTACTTCCCGAATTTGTCGACTTGGTGGTGGCTTCGGAAGATTGAAGAGCTTTTCTCTTACTGGCTTAGTTTTCTGTCTCCAGTGAACTATGCACATGTTTTACTTCAAACTAGGTCTGAGGTTGGGCCACGTTTATGGAACTATGGCTAGGGTTGAAATCTGGTCATCTAGGTTTATTATCACTGAGTATTTCATCCCAAAGGTATGATTCGATCTGTCCACTTGATTTCTATCCTAACAAAGAAATGCACATAAATTCCACATACCATATTTTATATTTATCATCTAAATGCCAAATCATAAACACAAAAAATGATATAGTTGGACCAAATACAAATGAAATTCACAAGCTAAATCAATGGTTTTCTAATGGATTCATATAGGGTTACTTTTATAATCTACTTATACTAGTTTATGCAAGAAATCAACTCAGATACATGTGGTGGACCTAGTCCATAGAAGAAATTAGCATGGTATAAAGAGCACCATAGCAAACCTACTTTGTATAATGAATGAACGTACAAAAGGTTGCACATTTTTTCTTCCGTAGACTGATCAAAAGACATTTGTTATCTTGTTAACCCATATACATAAGAATTTCAAAGATCATGCAGACAATTGAAGTGCTATGCTAGAACAGCTACTTTTTCCATTATAGGTTCATAGGGTACCTAATAATGTACTGGCTGACAGCTTCATAGCGATATATAAAATAAAGTAATGGTTCAAAGGTTACGCCAAGTAAGGAAACATAAATAATTGCTTCAGAAACAGTAATTTGCTGTCCATCATAAACAATAAAACAGAATTCAATATTACACTAAATCGAAAGCTTTGTTAATATACTATACTCTAAAACGACTCGTTTTCAAAAGTTGCGCACATTTAAAAAGGTGCCAAAAGAGAATACAGAAAATGAAGCTCAAGACTGGCATCAATCGCACATCAGCACTGACAATCAACTCTAACCCATGTGTCTACTCATTTCAGATTACAGCTTCACTTCTTTTTCCTCTACATTAAATGAAAGCTGACATGCAACCAGGAGCACAATGTATTGCATTCTGGGATCCATAATATGAACTGTCAAAGTTGGGGAATGGAGAGAGAAGGAGAGTTACCAGATCTTATATCTTCCCCAACTTTTCCTTTGTTTTTCAGCTGCCGCATTATCATTGAGCATATGAGAATCCACCAGTACACATGGAAAACAAGCAACATCAACAACATGGTATTGAAGACATAGTACATGGATGTTGGATAGGGCTCTGAAAGCTTCAAGTAATCACAGAGATCATAGCTGGGAAGATCAGGCAAACAATGAACAAGACGATACTATTTAAGCAAGGCACTGACATCTGGAAAATCTACATAAGAAACAGACCTGGTAGCGCTTATTACCCAGAAGGGAAAGAATATTAGCCGTAAGATGAGCCATGAAAGAGCAAATAGACCAAAGCACACGCTTGCTCCAAGCTCTTTCTCAGAATATTTAAAAACTTTGGCAGCTTCCATAAAAACATCACTTGCATCATGCAGGGCTAAGATAATTGATCCAATCCTGAAAAACCTGTGAGACACGCAGAGGTGATCTATTATCTCAAGAAATTATCTGATACACATTCCCCCCAAATAAGCGGAAAAACGACTAGTTCAAACACATGCTTTAATAGATCCATGCGGCCATTCAGACTTATTTTAGGGTGCTTTATATTTTTGTGTGCTTTACATTTCAGAATGATACAACTTGAGCAGTTGAGCTCCTCACTACAGTCCAAGAAGACATTATAAAGTGAAGAATCCTGATTTCAAAGATTCCCTATAAATCTAAAGATTGTTGTATGAAGCAAATGACTTCAACCTTCTATTGATCTTTTGCATCTTTTTCATTGGAACTTCAGCTCCAAGTTTCTTATGCTAGGTTTGTAAATCCAAGGACCTCAACTTTACATCAGGATCTTTTGCTTCTCCATCAAAAGCTCCACATTGCTCCACCTTGCAATAAGCTTTGCCCTAGGTAGACTTAAGCACTCCCATACCATGTTCTTATTGCCAAAAGCTATAATCCGCATCTTTTGACAAAAAAAAGATGGTTAATTCATTGAACCATAGATATTTCTTGCTCAAAGTCTTTCTTAATTATAACTTACCAACCCAAGTGCCTGAACTAAGTCTCTCTTAATAGGTAGAATTGTCCAAAAAAAAAAAAAAAAAAAAAAAAAAAAAAACCAAGAATGTCACTGTCACTCATGTAGACAGCTATAGCCTATAGAAATAATCAATCCCTACATGGCACCCACCTACGATAGGTGGGCAGCTATTCAAAATCAATCCCTACATGGCTACATCTGTCATGCATCCATCAATCCACAAAGAGGGAAAGGCAGACGCAAGAGTCACTTCAACACATTGCAAGTAGAAGATTGCATGGCACAATTATATGTGGATGTTACTTCTATCTTCATTACATTTTGTCCCTCCTCCTTTTCAACCTCCTTACCCCGCCTCTCTCGCTCTTATTAAAACCCACATATTAGGGTTGTCTTTGATCATCCTAATACCTACACAACCTTTCTATACTTGCAAGACGTCACCCACTTCCCATATGTAAAAAAAGATCTGATGACTCTGGAGGAAAGCAGAACCATCACAAAACAAAGTGTGTAATATAGAGAACTATGAGAATAAAAACCAAGGATAATCAAAAACTCAAAATAGCATAGATTATTTTCTGATCATTTATCCAAAAGTTAAATCCCTATAAAAACTTGGCATAGCAAGACACCATGAAACCTTTTGTAACTGAAGACCCAATTTTGTCCACATAAAAGTAGAAACTAATTCTTCAAAAACCAATGCCTCTCAGCTTTGTTGTAAAACAGGCTTTGACAGACATGGACATTTTCTCCGAGAAAACGACAGACCTAGAGAAACTATGCCAAGAATAAAGCTTGATACTGATAGATGTTCAATTATGTCTCAAAAAGCAAATCACAAGAGACATAATTGAAACAATGCACCCTAGATGGCTTATACCTAAAATAACTAGTATAAGTCACATAAAAGCTTGTATTAGCATCCTAGCATCATGATTCATGCCTTTATCTCAAATCACAAAGAGCACAAGCAACAAGATGGTCCTAAAAAATATCTTTAGCATTACTTTTCCTCGTAAACCTAGAGCTTCAAATCAATGCTAGTTGAAATCAAGTCACCAATGAACTTCTACTTGCAGTCCTCACAGCATACCAAGTTACTGAAAGATGATTCCAAACCAATCCTCAATCTTGACCACCAGAAAACAAGAAACCAATCCCTACAAAAACTTTTCATGAATGAGAAAACATAGAAGGGGACTGAGGAAAAAGAAAAAGGGAAAGGGGGGCGCGGGGGGGAAGGACAGGTTGGTTGAACTTTGAAGGCTAAGGTACTCTAAGTGGTTTACACTAAGTCAAATAAACCAGTATTAGCGTCCTACGAAAATGCCTTCGCTTCAAAATACCCAATGCTAAACCCGGAGATTTAGCTTAAGGTTATCATACTTGAACACCTTAAACTTGTCCCTAAATCCTAGCACAGTTGCACACCAAGAGATGCTGCTAGATCAATTCCCAATCCTTTTCACAATAAATAACAAAAGCCCACTAATGAACTATTTTACCTTCTCAGCCCCTTTAACAAAGATCTTATGGACAATATCAGATATCCATTGGATACGAAACAAAAGACTGCGATGCTAGATCAAATCCCGATCCTCATCACAATAAATTAACAAAACCACTCTAATGAACTATTTTACTTTCTCAGCCCCTTCACGAAGATCTTATGGACAACGTCATGTCAGAGATCCATTGGATACGAAACAAAGAGGGGACTGCAATATTACAATGCAGCCAGAGATTTACAAAAAGAACTATAGTCTATCCACAGAGAAGGCAGCCAAGGAGCAAGCACCCCCCCCCCCCTTCCAAGCAAAAAGAATCGCAGAGAGAGAAGTATAAAGGCGAAACTAGACAATATCCACTGATGCTATCAAGAATGCAAAGTCAGCAACAAGACTATCCTCAAGTTGATATCAGGTGATGAAACCTACTAATTACTATTCATAAATGAACTCATTAAAGGGCAGAGAACTAACACTATAGCTAGAAGGGCCAAGTGTTTCCGGTCATTCCGATACTAAAAGTTTTCCAAGCAAAATATAGGCAGAGGGCGGATGTGCAGGAAGTTGCCTTATCTTATATGATACCTCGATAGAATATTATGCTTCTCGAATGCCATTAACCAACACTTAAATAAAGCAAATACACAACTGATACAATATGAAGCAAAAGTGTTAAATAAAATATTCGTGTCAATACCCAGTGATATAAGAGTAGCCAATAAGCATAACAGTGATCACATGATGAGACATCATCACTGCAAAATCCTTCCTTCGAGTTTCCCATGTAAGAAGGGCAGCAATGCTGTAGACATAGAATCCGCATTGGCACATATAGAAAAGTTTCAAAGGAAGCCTGGAGCAATAATAAAACCAAGTGAGCCACATTTGAATAAAGTCTGGAAATCATGTGAGCTATATGAAAAGATGACCAAAAACACAGCAAGATCCTGAAACCAAGAGCAATTTAATGTAGCCGATTCTAATTGTATATACAATCGAAAGTCTATGTCAAGACATGCCAATAATATGATTCATAAAAGCACAAACCAAACCCTCACTCATTAATCTGTTTCCAAGCATGTTAGTGTGCAACTAATATGCTAAAAATGACAATCTCCACTGTGTAATTTTTTTTTTTCTAATAAGTAATATAGAAGTATACTTCCTCTAATCTGATTCAGGCGGGGAGGCACACAAATTAAGGAGGGTAGAGAGATATAAAGGGAACCATGTGATGAGAAGAGAGATGGAGAGAAAGAATATCCAAAATAGGTAATTTTGCAGCTAAATTGAAACCATGAAAAATAGGAAGTGTTGCAACATAAAGGAGAATGGAAAAAGTATAACATAGACACCAAAAATGACAACGAAGTGCCAGAATATGCGTGTTCTCTCTATCAAACAGTCCTAGAGTAGGATTAACAGATATTACAACTATTTCACGAACACCAGAGGAAAACTGAAAAAGAAAGCAATACAGCAAACATCCCCTCAAAAAGAAAGCAAGGAGATTATTTCCCAGCCAGTAACGAAGTGGAATAACAATGACATACAACACTTAAAAGTAGAACACAGCAATATACGCTATTTAAATTAACAAATGGATGCGGTATTCACAATCCTATAACACTCCATAAAAAAGTAGCCACATAATACCATTTTACATGACTTTGTCTTAACTCTTAATTCTTAACCATGGAAAACGAAATTAAACAACCTTGAGCTTAGGAATTATTCAACTTATTTCACAGCATGCAAAAATCGAAAATGCATGTCGAAGCAGACATAGGATGCTAATCCAGAAAGGAGGGGGGGGGGGGGGGGGAGGCACTCACGAGAGATCTTGATTAGGCCATCCTTTAAAGTACTCCTTTGTATCTGTAAACCATGGTTCATTATAGGTAATGCGAAGAATTGATGCCTCCACAGTAGCATAGTAAGTCAGCTTCCATAGTGATTCAGAGCACTTTATGATTTTTGCTTGTGTAGCCTCATCAAACTTCAGTGGTGCAGCTCTTCCTTTACCTAACAACCATATTGATAACCTCTGCAATAAAATGATGTCAGACAATCCTTGATTCAATTTAAGTATTTTGTCATCATTCATTGCAGTCCTAAAATTCCAAAACCGAATTATGATGGCATAAATCAGATAGCTGATCATCCTGATCCAAATGAGGAAGATGTAGACAAAAGCGCAGATTCTATTCACCTTTTTTAACCCCCAACCCTTCTCTTTTAAGGTGGTAGACTTCATTATCTTAGTCAAGCATTGCTGTCGATCATGTCATATCATCAGTCTAAAATAAGACACGACGTAACCACACATAATAGCAAGACTATCCAATCAACTGCCATCAATAAGACTACTGATGGAACCACACAATTAACAACGGATTAAGACCACATCTCCTAACACTAGAAGCATGTTCCAGCCTCCAGCACCTCCTAACAGGCCTTTGTTTTAAAGTTCTAATCTCAGTGAGGTAAATTAGGCCTTCAAGAGGCAAACCAGACAGCTAAAGATAGTACAGAGGGGGTGTCAAGCCACCCAAATTCCAAGTCATTCTATCCCGAAGCAAATAATTAATACACAATTCTTCAGCTACTAATTGCTGCTAGTCTTGGAGGCATCTGCGCTTTAACAATTAAGATACTAGACTTCATGTGTCACATATAAGTTATAATGCACTGTTGGAGATCATGCAAAATGTATCTTGAAATTAGTACTAAGCAAAAAAAAAAAGTCAATATAGCGGAGCGAAGATTGAAATTAGAAGGCAAGGGTAGCCAATGGAATATAATAAAGAGAACGGTGAAAACTTACACGAAATACAAATTTGTCGAAGATGAACCTAGCACCAACGAAGAAAATGGAGAAATATATAGCTATAAGGAAATGCCATGTCTCTGGAACGCTACTGGGTTTGAGGAAAGGATCCATGTAAGAATCAAGAGCTTCAAATTATTATATCTCTTCAGCCACCAATCATGAAGAAAATTCCTATATTTGAAGATCCAATCTGTCCTATGTACCTGAAACAAGGACGGCTCCAAATTTTGTAAAGGATGGCTAATTATTGTTGAACGGTCAACACATAATAAACATGTAGTAATGAGGCATTCAATTCAATCTTACAACCTATAGCTATGGGAGCACAGACATGAATTAAAATTACGCCCTGGGACATTTGACACACACTACAACCGTCAAACCAATGACTTCGGAAGATTCGTAAGCCTTAAATGAAAAAGCTCAAACTCGATTAACGAACCTTGGCTCTCGAATTTGATTTTATTACTAAATACAATCTTAGAAACTTCTTTATGTCTCAGATGATGCTTGTCGACAATAAGCACCTCAGACAAAATCAATTATCGCGAGCCTATCGAAAAATCTTGGAGCCTCAGCCAGAAATCTTGGAGCCTCAGCCAGAAATCTGGGAGCCTCACCAAACTCCAAACACCGAACCAATTAGTTGTTCATTTTTCTTCAAATTATGCAAAAAGAATGACTAACAATAAAAGATCAATTTAAAGTCCTCAAGCTACGACAACGAAGAACTGAAAAACCCTAATTCATCACTGATAAAAATTCAATACTCACCGAAATCAAACCATCAATCCATAATTACTGAATCATCAAGCAAAAATCCAAACAAAATGACACAATCAATGTAGTTTAAACCTAATAAAATCCTTAAGTAATTTAACAATATACAACATTAAGCATATAAAGAATTTCCAGTTGCAATGATCAACCTCAAAAATCTAGAAATAAAAATTGAAGAATGAAACAAGAGCATAAACTCACACAAGAGTCAAGATTATTTCGCGGTATCTGCAATTCTGAATTTGTTGATGAAATTTGTGGCAGATCCAAGTTTCCAATGTTAAAGCTTTTGTAGGAGTAATGAAGTAAAGTAACTCCCACACGAAACTTCAAATGGAAATTTGGAAAGGATTACGGATGAATCTACTGAGAGAGATAGAGAGAAGGGGCCAAGGGGGGTTTGTAACTTGTAAAAAAGTTTTGCAAGGAGCGATGGAAGGTTTTGTTTTATGTAAGAAAGAAAAAGGTTAAAAAAAATTTTTACTCCAAAAACATTTTACTTTTCTTTTTTAAGGACAAAACTTTAACTTATTTTTACTTTACCTTAATTTAGTTCATCTGAGTTTAATCTATTACATTTCAATTTATCTATCCCTCGATTCATCCAATTACTACAGCGATGAGCCTAATCCAGAATATGAACCATATAAGCTACCAATACGTTTTTTTCCAAAGCTAGTTCACCACCAACTGTAGCAGCACCATCTGCTAAAATTTGTCCCTTTTTAACGCATTTATGTTCTATTTAAACACTCTTTGATGGGAGTGTGCATCAGTCCAGGATCTCGAATCGGAACTGGTTAGACTAAAAAGTCGGAATTTCGGTCTGGTTCGATTTTGGACCGGTTGGATCAGAATTTGTATTTTTTTTATAAAAAAAAAATTCTTATATTTAGACATATTTGTCAATTCAATACATTAAAATTTAATAGTTCTAAAATCAATAATTTTAAATGTTATAATAATAAAGTTTTAGCTTTCTAACTTTCTAATTTTTAAACTTTTTTTTTAACTCTTCAACCTAGTTTTACAAAAAAAAAGGAATTACAGTCCACCAGTCGGACCAGAAAATATTTGAGTTTGGACCGAAAAGGATACTCAGAATCCCAAATTTTCATGAATTGGAGACTGGATCGAAAATTCTGGTCATCGTCCAAAACTATACACCCCTAGTATCTTATGTTCAGCTTTCTTGTTGTTCAATTCAGTTAAGTTAAGTTTCTCCTATTTTTCAAAAGAACTAGACCTAATAGTCCAATTAATCTTTCCTTATGTCACACACTATTACTATTGTGGAACTGGTATCAATTTGAGTTATCGGTCTGATTTCAAGTTGACCTACAACCGGTCGGGTGTGATCGAGATAGGCCATGTTCGCATTAATCGTTCCCGCGGGTTGGGTGCATGTTGGGTCGAGTCCATCTAGGTCGTAATGCAACTAATTCATCGTATGATTGGGTTTCGGTCGGTCTATTTCGGGTTATAGTGCTCCAAAGAGGGTTTTGCTGGTTTGTACGAGTCAAATTTGTTTCATGTATACTTGGGTCGGGTTGGGTTTGGTTCATGACTTGGTTCTTGTATTAAAAAACACTAAATTAAATTTATTGCCATTGATCATGTTATTTTTGTATTGCTGGTTTTCTTTTGTTTCTCCTTGTGAAAATCAAAATAGCAAAGTTGACATTAAAGTTGCCATTGTTCTTGTTTCTCCTTGTGGAAGTATATTGTCTTATTATAGCTGCAATAATAAATGTTGGACACTGGATCTTTTGGACTAATAAATTTCTGCTAGTCCCAAATGTAGGCATATTTTCATTGCATACACGATGTGAGCGCAGATTTGAGTGTTTAACTAATTGTAAAGGTTTTAGTTTTGAATTCGTTTTGAACAAGAAGACGTCAACAAGTCTTTAAAGAAAGACGTAATATATTTGGATATTTCGAAAATCATAAGGACATATTAGTGACTTATCCAATGTAGATTCTCTCATGACTTCACAATTGGTCAATGAACAAAAGATTGAGTTCATGTGTGAGGGTACATAAATGATCATGGATTAAATTCTTTCATTTTTGGCCTCTACTTAATATAATTCATGTATAGTTTTATACAAATAAGTGACCAAGCAATATTTGCATGTATCCTAAAAATTAATCTATGTTGGTTTATTAATCAAGCAAAAGACTATTTTTTGTGACATGTTCATTAAACAATCAAAATATTTGGAACCTAATCCAATTGTCAAAAATATATGACATTGATGCTGGAACATTTATTTAGGTATTTGATTAGCAAAAATAAACAGAGAAAGCAACAAACACATAGGCATGCATATATGATAATACATGAATAATATAATAAAGGTAAAGTGATTGGAAGAAGAATATACAAGAAGACATGAATTTCTTTTAGTTATACATCATGAAAATTTTGTTACTAACTTCAAGTAATTAGATTGTAATTGAACTATAAGGACCCTCATGAAGATACCTTTTTTTCGCATGGGTTTTGAAAAACAATATGAAGGAGAAGCAATCTTGAAGCTTGGATTGAAACTAATGGCAATTCGAGGGTGTTTTTGAAGTGTTTACGAGAATATATTTAAAGTATTGGAGGTGAAATACGTGTGAAAATCATGTGTCCCGAAATCGTATGGAACGAGGTCTATTCATTGGAAACGCAGAAAAAACGAGATAAGATCTGTTAATGTGCGGCCACAAGCCTGATGCATGGCACGCATCAGCTACGCATTTCTGGATTTTGATGACTATCTTGATGTAGTGCATGCGCGCTGTTGGTGAGTGGGACGCAACAGGCCATGCATCGTGCACCACAGATATGGCCGAGTTTTATTTGTTATCCGAAATTAAAACTTTTCTATTATCTTTCATTAAATATTATTGTTTAAACCTCAAAATCATTTATAGAAGATAAAATTTGATTTTCATAATATCTTTTAATTTAACATATATTTATTAGAAATACAATTAATTATCAAGAATAATTAATTGGTCTTTTCAAGAATGGGCTCAAAAATACAATTGACTATCATGAATAACTAATTGGGCTTTCAAAACTGGCTTGGAATCTTTTAAACAAATATATAGACTTTGCATTCTCAAAATAATTTTGGACTTATCTCTTCATATTGCTATCACTTGGATCGAACCAATTTGGATAGACGGTATGTATAATCATCGGGTGCTAAATTTGGAAGACAAGATTATGTGTCTACACTAATGTAATTTGATTTTGATTTGCATCGTGCAAACATGCACGAGATGATATCAAGCCAAGGGTTTACTAAAATTATTACTTGGGCCTAATGATCTTGTTAGCATCGTGCAAGCATGCAGTGACATAAAGCCAATGTCTGGCCTAATATGACATTCTTTTTTTTTTAATATTTTAAAAAATTATTATTATCATCGTTGAAGATTTGGGTTGAGTTTGGGTTGGGTCGAAATAAGTTTGGAATAAATCATCTGACTATCAGGTGTTATCGGTTTCTAGGTTGACTTCGGGGTCGGGTCTTAGATTGTCGTGTTCAATCAGTCACGAGTTTGAATTAGGGTCAGTATAGGATCTGCCAGTAGTTGTAGGCCTGTTTTATTGCCTATGTCGGATGCGCACGTATTTGGCTGCCTCATTGTAAAGGTCTTATTGAAAATGTTTTTGAAGTCTCCCACAAGTTTTTAAACGAAAACTCATAAACCTAATTACGGACAACTTAGGGACTTATCCAATGTATATTTTCCCGTTATGACTCCATAGTTGGTCATTGAACCAAAAATTGAGTTCGGTGATGAGGTTACGAATAAGACTAGGGTTCAAAGTCGCTCATTTTTGGCATCTACTTAATATCGATTCATATCAAGTTTTATGCCAATAAACAACCACGCAATATATTAATGCAATCAATAAAATTAGACTATGTTGGTTAACTAAACAGACAAAAGACTGATTTTTGGTGACATGTTATTATGCAATCAAATTAATGGGTTCCTAACAAGTGGTTCAATTATCTTAATAGGCGTTAGAACATTTCTTTAGGTCTTGATTAGCAAGAATAATCATGTGCGGTGATAAAAGCATTAAACATACGTCATGCATATGAACATTATAATCAATATACAAAATTAATAAAAATAAAAAAGAGATTAAAAAAAGAATGTATAGTATAACGGTGATCCCTTTAAGATCTTTGTCATGAAAGTAAATTGTTAGTAAAAAAAGGAACTAAATTGGGATTGACCCTAGAATCATACCTTTCTGGCCTGTGTCTTGTATTACGATGTGCAAGATGCACAATCTTGAAGCTTGAAATAAGAAATTTGGATGTATAAATCTGTTGAATGTACATGATGTGTTTGAATATGAGTTTGAGTGTTTGAATACGGTTAAGTATGTGTAGAATCATAGCAAAAAGTATTGTGGAAAGTCATTCAAAGAAACGATCTATTTGTAGGCAAAGGAAATCGAAAACAGAGTTATGCTACAGTGGGCAAGTATGTGTGGCAAGTGGCTCAGAAAGCAAACTTACTGTGGATTAAATGCGTCCACACAGTTTATATCAAGGATCTCAATTGGTGGAGTTACAACCCGCCACATTATGCAAGTTGGGGTTGGAGGAATATATGCAAAGTGAAGGATATGGTAAAGGGGGGATATAACTCTCGTAATAACTGGCTAGATGGCAGCAAGGCTTATACTGCAAAAGGGGATTATAATTGGCTCAGGGGACAGTTTGAGAAGGTGCACTGGCATAACTGGGTGTGGGGGTGCTTATAATGTTCCCAAGCACTCCTTTGTAGCATGGATGGTGGCTATGGGAAGACTCAGAACCAAGGAGAGATTAATGATAGCAGGTGTATGTACTGATGATAACTGCCTACTATGTGTAAATGGGAAAGATGCATGTTTACACTTGTTCTTCATATGTCATTTCAGTAGACAAATTTGTGTAGAGGTTATGAATTGGCTTAGCATCAAAGTGAACCTAGATGAATGCATTTATACAACATGGAGGAAATGGGGAAGGAAATATAGAAGCAAGAATCAACATTAAACATGCTACCGTGCTCTGGCTGCTACTATATATTATGTTTGAAAAGCTAGAAATCAAGCCATGTGGCAGCAGAATGTCCCTAGACCTGAGATTGTGCTGAAGGAGACTAAAAGTGTATTGTGTAGCAGAGTTAAAACCAAAGTAAATGAGAAATGGAGCAACTTGTAGGTGATGTGGCTGAATATTTTACTTGATAGTAGAGATAGCTAGGTGATGCTAGTCTTGTGTTTGTAGTTTTCTTGTTGGTAGCAGTGAAATGTTGTAATTGATGGACTGTTTGTAGATGGCTTTTCATGCTAATTTCGGTAATATAACTCTTACATTTTACCAAAAAAAAATCGAAAACAGAGCGAAAAGATAAAATAAAATTGTGCGCGTGATGCAGCCTTTGCGCTTGACGCACAACCTTTATTCCAGATGCACAACTTGTGCATCAGGCGCACAACCTGTGCATCGGACACACTCGCTTTCTAGCCGATTTTTTATTGTTTTGAGATTTTTTTTGTATCCTTTGGTAAAATATATCATTTAAAATCCGAAATCCCTTATCTTTAGGAATAACAACATGATGTTCGAAATTTTTAATTATTAAAAATAATTAAAATTAAAATATTCGAAATAAAATTAATTATAAGGATTAAGAAATTGGGCATTTAAATTGGGCTTGGACCGGACCAAATGGGACGACAATATGTTTCATCATTGGGTAACCAATGGAGAGACACAATTTTGCGTCTACAACAGCCAGTCTAGTCCTGTTTATCTAGGGTTAAGTCTTCATCAGGTATAGGTTGAGTTGCTTGAGTTGAACCATGTTTAGGTCGAGTTGGTATCAAGCTAGCCAACAGGCCGTGTCTTTTTTTTGACACCTAAGAATTACAAGTTTAGTTAGGAAGTCTGGTGGGGTAGTACCTAAGAGGCTAATACCTTGGATTGTATCTCGCGTATACCATCATGCTTAGTCGCTCATTTACACTCAAAAATACATATTACTAGTATTACTATTATTATTTTTTTTTTACAGGACTATTAATATTGTAGACCTTCTCTTCATTCAACTACTAGTTTTTTTTATGGAGTAACTAATAGTTTTTACTTGGGCGATAAGTGTATTTAATGTTCTAAATTCTAATGTTCATTGTTACTTTTTGCATTAATTTTTTAGGTGCAAATTTTTTAAGTGAAAAAATTAAAAAATTTCTTGGTTTCTTTTACTAGAACAAAGTCCTAAAATGATTTAGGATTGGCTAAGATGAATCATCATAAGAAATCATTTTTGAGACACATGAAATCAAAAGGAAAAGAAAAAGAGTTTAAAGAAAGAAAAAAAAGGTAAAAGTGAGAGGACAAGAGAATGTACAAAAGTTGTTCATTTAATTTGATTTTTTTATTGAATATAAAAGTTGTGCCAAAGAAAAAAAAGCTATCAGAACATGTAAAAGCTTTTTTTACACCAACGCAATTACTACCAACTAAAAAAGTTGATCAATTTTTCCAAAGCTTTGAGCAATTTAGAAAATTTGAAGAAGAAAAAAATTGTTTGTGTATTTTTATGTTTAAGAAGCATGAGAATTCTAGTCTCGAGATGAATATTGTACCCATTTTGTGGAGAACATGTTCACTTCTACCTCTTCCCAAGTAAGAGTACATGTGCTAAGAAAAGGATTTTGCTAAATGCAACCCCAATTTTCCTTAGTATCGCCCTGAATGTTATACTTTTATACACACACCATACCCCTTCCCTTTCCATCTTGTTCACTCTTTTCCCTCCCTTTCCCTCCTTTCTTCCACCATTGTAACTTTAAAAAAAATGTAAAACCTAATTTCTTGGTGCAAAATTTCAGATCCAACACAAAATATACAAATCATAACTTATAGATTAAGATAAACCCACATAAATCCGTGAAAAGCTAAAAACAAAAACAACCAAGATATTTGAAAACATAAATCAAATAAACACCACAATATATAGAAATTGCGAGAAAATAATGAAAAAAAAAAGAAAAAGGAAAAACCTTGCTTGAACTTGTGCAATCCGCCATTAGCATTTGCAGCTCTGGCAGCATGCCTTCCTCTCTTACAAGCATTCATGGCGATGAAATTTATTAGGAAATTTGGGAGGAAACAATTTCAAATATGGGCATGCGTTTGTAATAGACGCCCAACCATAGGCTCGAGGACTTATCATAGGCCCTTGCCCAATTGCACCCATGGTTAGGCACCTATTATAGATGCCCCCACTATGGTACGATGTAGACGTATGCACCTATGGTGAGGCCCCTATTATAGACGCCCCACCATAGGTGCAGACTTCTGATCCTATGATAGGGCGTGAATCACAGACGCGTGGCCATATTTTTCATCTTCGGCAATTGTTAACAACGATTGTTGATGGCGGTAGTCCGACAAGTTTCGGTCTCCGGTGAGGAAGCCCGACAAGAACTTAGAAAAGGAAGATAGAGGAAATGGAGTAGAAATGAGAGGAGAGAGAGTGAGGGAATGTGAACGGAAAGGAGAGGAGGAATAGGGGTGTACATGGGGGTGGGGTCTTACTGTTTTTATGGCGGGCTTACCTAGAAAAATCTAAAAATTTGTCATCCAATAAGAAAATCACACAGTTTACTTCCCTAAGGATGTGCCATTGATGTATAAGTGTAGTGAAATGGTGTAAATCGCCTTAGTAAATTTGACTTCGTAGCATTAGGATTTAACTTTTAGTACAAAACTTTTATATATTTCAAGGGCTGACAAGTTTTCAAGAATGACACTAAATTTGCTTGATCAAGATCACAAAGCTAAATTCTTCCATCTGTGGTACTTGGAAGTAGGGGATCTCAAGTGTCAGGCCCACATATACTTGATCAAAAACACTGTGAGGGTTGAGCTCTAGATAAGGTCCTTCTCCTTATTTAAAAAAAAAAAAGAATGTCAAAGAACATTGTCATATGTGAATTAGTAAGTTATTGGCCCATTAGTATTTCAGCATCATTGAACTTCAAATCGTTGATGAGATGATTGGCGATGAAATATTTATTGAACTAATCTAATTGTTTCTTATTTCATGAAATTTCTCTAGATGTGCAAAGATAGTTGTGGCATCTTATAGGTTGCTACATTTCAAACAAAAGTTGTTGAATCTTCAAAGATGAAAAGCAGGGGGTTGACTTCTACATGCTGTTTTGGAGAAGAACTAGGAGCACCTGCAAGATCCACCCTCTATAGAATTGTGCAACAATATGTCAAAGCAATTGTTATATTCAAGTTTTACTAGGTGATCCTGATTGTAGAGCAAGAATATATAGTTTTCAGTTTAGAGAACACTTTTCGTTAATTATTACCTTCAGAATCAAACCACTTTGTCTTTGAGGATCATCTTTTAGCATGCTTTTTCGAGTTGTATTGGAGTGATAATGTTGAAACCCATTGAAAGCGCACTTGTGCGTGTCCCACATTGAAAAAAGAGGAGAGATCGGTGCACTTTATAAGATAGAGGGGTTACTCCTACTATCACCAATTGGTTTTAGTATGAAATTTCCTTTGGGCTTATAAAGTGGATCAAATCTCTCCTCCTCCTTGTTCGGGTCACCCAGGCCCGTTCGTATTGTTTCTAAATTTAACAGATAACCACTTTAAAACCAACATGAAAATATATGAAAGAGATTATATGTTTATGAATTCAAAAGTAAGAGTATCATGATTATTGAGATATGGTTGTATGTGAGATGATTATTGTTGGAAGTTCAACAATTAATCTAAAAGAAAAACCTCAAGGTGAGGAGTGGAAAAACAAAGTAAAATGCTCTTATCCCACATTGAAAAAATAGCTATGCTTCACCTTGTTTATTAATAGGAGTTCCTTAGCACTTCATGTTTGATAGAGTGCTAGATGGATGATGCACCACACATACGTGCGCGTGCCGGCCAGGCCAAGCTCGTGGTGAGCTCGGCGCGGGCGTGGTATGTGGGTTTGTGGTACGTTTTAGATCTCCTTTTTTTTGTTTTGGTGTAAATAGCAAGAATCTTGGACTGCCATTATTAGCGTATTCTGTAACTATTGCTAGCAAGATTTTTGGAGCCTAATTGATTTCTCATTCTGTATATACAACCTTCTATTTTTTCTCTTTGAAGCCTATTTAAGGGATGCTTCTCTTCAGTCAAAACATATACAGAAAACTATTCTCTCTTCTAAACCTCTCCACAAAAATACTCTCTGGTTATCGACAATATTCTGGTCTCCATTCGAGGTGTGTGAGTGCACACATATCTTGGAGTCGTGCTAATCCTGGAAGACGATCGCTTGATTGCTACTGCACCAGGGTAGCGCGAAATCGTCTTTTAGGATAGTGGTAATCCAAGCCACAACAAACTATTTATCCTCTCACGCTTCAATAGATAAGTTTCATTTTATTGTTTTAATTGCAACAATCTAAAAGACGATTATGGCTTCCCAACTTATGATTCCTGATATGTCTAAGATGGAACCTCTTGATGGGAAAAACTATAAACGATGGGCTTTTAGGATGTGATTTTATTTAGAACAAATTGATGTTGCATATGTTATTGATGATGTTCTCAAACCTGTTAATAAAGCTGAATTGGATGCTTTTGAGTCAAAGTTTGCTAAGGATGATAGAACATGTAAGGGTATGCTACGACATCACATGTCAAATGCTTTGTTGGATATTTACATGTTGTTTGATCATGCTAAGACCATTTAGGATGCATTAGAAAAGAAATATGAAACTGATGATGCTGAAACAAACGTTATTGTGTTAGTAAGTGGTTAAGCTTTCAAGTTGATGATGAAAAACCTATAATTGATCAAATCCATGCCTATGAGAATATATGTCTTGCTAGGGCTGTCGAGGGACTGTGGATTTGTGATATTACCCTTGTTATTGTGCTGATTGAAAAACCGCCTCCTTGGAAAAAAAATTTGCAACCAGTTTATGCACAATAAGACAGACCTAACCTTAGAGGAACTGATAGGTCACCTTAAGATTGAGGAAGAGAACCGAATTAAGGACAAAGGTCGATCTACTGTTCGTGACCAGTCTATTTTTCCTTTTTCCTCTAAAGCAAATCTGGTAGAGCGCAATAACTGTAGAAAAATAAGGGCTCTAAAATTTCCATAGACCTCAAGGAGGAGTTCATAAGTACAGGTTTAAGGGAAACTGTAACAATTGTGGGAAACATGGTCATAAGGCTAAGTTCTGTAGAATCAAGCAGAATCAAGCCAACCTTACTAAAGCTACTAATAACATCATTGTTGTTGTGTCAGAAGTGAATTTAGCTGGTAATGTTGCTGGATGGATTGTTGATACTGGGGCAACCAAGCACATCTGCACCAACAAAGACATGTTCACAAGTTATGGTAAGGTTGATGGTGAAAATGTCTTCATGAGTAACTCAGCATCTGCCACTATTCAAGGCAAAGCGAAGATTTTTCTAACTCTTACTTGTGAAAAATTGCTTACTCTTACTAATGTTTTGCATGTTCCAGAAATGCGCAGGAACTTAATTTCTGGAAGCCTAATCATGAAAGCTGGACTCAAACTCTCTTTTGATTATGATAGACTTGTTCTTACTCGTAATGGGGAGTTTATAGGGAGGGGGTTGTCTAATGGGGGTGCTATTTACTCTTGATGCAAAAGTTGAAATTATGAATAAAAGTGCTAGTACTTGTTCTGCTTATACTGCCGAGTCTATTGATTTATGGCATTCTAGATTGGGTCATGTTAACATTGCTTCAATTAAAAGACTTAAACAGTTGACTTTGATTCCAAGTTTTCTAGAACTGGATTTTCAACATGCGAAGTGTGTGTTGAACCCAAGTTTGTAAAGAAACCCTTTAAATCAATATATAGGCAAACCGAAGTACTAGAACTTGTTCATAGTGATCTGAAAGATTTTTAAAATCATGAGAGCAGAGGTGGAAAACGATATTACATTACTTTTGTTGATGACTGTTCTCATTTCACTATGGTTTATCTTCTCAGATCAAAAGATGAAGCAGAAGATATGTTCCTCAAATACAAAGTTGAGGTAGAAAATCAACTAGACAAGAAAATCAAGAGACTAAGGAGTGATAGGTGTGGTGAGTCTAACCCTAACACTCTCAAGACTTTCTGTGAGCATATTGGAATAGTCCATGAAGTAACTACCCCCTACAAACCTGAACAAAACGGTATTGTTAAAAGAAAGAACATGACTATCAAAAATATGATGAACTCTATGCTTATTAGTTCTAGACTTTTGGCTAACATGTGTGGGGGAAGCTATTCTCTCTTACCTCATAAGAAACTTAATAAGGCCCCTTATGATTTGGAATTGTGGAAAGGAAGAACACCAAACCTGAAATACTTGAAAGTGTCGGGGTGCTTAAAAAAAGTTGGGATACTCAGCTTTAAGAGAGATAAGATAGGCCCTAAGACTGTTGATTCCATCTTTATAGGCTATTCTTATTAAAGTGATGCTTATCGTTATCTATTGAAAGGTGCTAACAATTGTTATGCATGTAGTAGTATTTTAGAATCAAGGGATGTTGTAATTTTTGAAAATATATTTCCTTGAAGTCTTATCGCTGTAGTAATGATTTACCATCCTCTAGTACTGCACCTATTTTGTCTGTTGCTTCTTCTTTAACTAACGATGATTCTATTTTGGAACCAAGGAGAAGCAAAAAAGCGCGAAAGGAAAATAGTTTTGGATCTGATTTCATTACTACTTTCTTATCTGAACCAGTCTTGATTGACGATTATTTTGTAAGTGTGTTCATTTTGGAAAAGGATCCCAAAACTTATGATGAGGCCATGAGGTCAGTTGATGCAATTTTTTTGAACGAGGCAATTAATAGTGAACTAGAATCAATTCTCAACAATAATAACTGGGAGTTGGTTGACTTACCTAGAGGTTGCAATTGTAAATGGATCTTTAAGAAAAAAAATTGAAACCTGATGGATCCATTGATAAGTATAAGGCCAGAATAGTACTGAGGGGTTTTACTCAAAAACAGGAAATTGACTATTTTGATACTTACTCCCCGGTCACCAAAATTGCAACCATTATGACCTTAACTGCTCTTGCTTGTATCAATGATCTCATTGTCCATCAAATGGACGTAAATCTGTAGTTCCGGGTCAAGAAAATAAAGTTTGTAAACTGGTCAATTCATTGTGTGGACTCAAGCAAGCTCCAAAACAATGGCATGACAAGTTTGACAGGACTATGATAAGAAATGGGTTTCATGTCAATGAAGGAGACTCATGTGATTATTTTAAACATGATACAAGTGGTTGTGTGATTATTTGTCCTTATGTGGATGATATGCTAATTTTTGTACTAGTCTTGATCGAGTAAATGTGACAAAGAAATTTCTAAGTTCCAAATTTGAAATGAAAGATATGGGTGAGGCAGATATGATTTTGGGAGTCAAAATTGTAAGAAATCAAAATGACATATGGCTTAGCCAGTCTCATTATGTTGAAAAACTCTTGAAAAAGCTTGACTCATTTAACGTCGATCCAGTTAGTACCCCTTATGATCCAAGTGTCCACTTAAAGAGAAATAAAGGTGATCCAGTTTGCCAATCTGAATATGCTAAAATCACTGGTAGCTACCACGAAGAAGTGAATAACGAAAACGAAGAACGAGATTTCATCTCCTCTATCAATATTCGTCGCTCGTGTCAAGATATGAGTATTTTCGTTTTTTAATTTAGTTGTAATTTCATATCTCGTTGTAATTTTTTTGGTTTTTTCAATTTTTTGAGATCTGAATTCTCTTTTAATTTTCGTTTTTAATTTTCGTTTTTTTAATTTGTTCGTTTTATTAATTTTCTGTATTTTATTTTGTTTTCACTCGTGATTAGTTTGTTTTATTAATTTTCTGTATTTAAGGTTTGTTCGTTTTTAGTTTTTTTTTCATTTTTGCATTTCATTAATCTGTCGTTTTTTTTTTGTAATATTCGTTTGTTTTCATGGTTGGACTGGAATTTTGTATGATTTATTCAGAGCTATATATATGTACTATTATGGTATATATGTGTTATTATGGAATATATGTTATATGATTTATTCATGGTTGGAATAGAATTCTCGTTTATTTCTTTTTGGAATTTTCGTCTGTATTTTCGTTGGAATTTTGTCTGCTGGCCTGCTGCTGTTAGTAGCATTTTTTTTATTTTTCAAAGACCACAATCTGATGCAGCCATGTTAAGAACCGCATCAGATCCTTACTATTCTGATGTGGTTTTTAACCGCATTAGATTTTTTTGATTAGCTGCTGCGTGTCCATCTTATGCGGACCAAAATTGCATTTGTATCCCTGATTTTGATCGCATCAGATGGGCTTTTTTCCACTAGTGTAGTATGATGATTCTTATGAATTACACTAGACCTGACATTGCTTATTCTGTAAATAGACTAAGAAGGTACACTCATTGCCCAAACAAAGATAATTGGGATGCTTTAAGGCGATTGCTCAGGTATTTTAAAGGTACCATGGATTGGAGCTTGTATTACTCCAAATATCCGGGAGTACTAGAAGGTTTTTTGTGATGCCAACTGGGAACCTAACAACGATGAAGTATACTCTACTAGTGATTATGTCTTCACCCTAGGGGGTGGAGCTGTATCTTGGAAACCTTGCAAGCAATCTTGTACTGCCATGTCTATTATGAAATCTGAATTTATTGCTCTTGAATTGGCAGGTTATGGGGCTGAATGGTTGAGAAAACTGCTTGCAGATATTCCAATATGGGGGAAGCCAACTCCTTCTATTGCTTCCACTATGATTCGCAAGTTGCCATAGCTGTTCCAAACAACCACGCCTACAATGGGAAAAAAGACACATTCCTTTGAGGCATAAGGTTGTCGAAGATCTGTTGTCAAATGGAGTGATGTCACTGGATTATGTTAAATCAAATTAGAAAATCACAAATCTGCTAACCAAAGGCATGTGTAGATAACTAGTTTTGGAAACGTCGGAAGGGATGGGCATAAGGCTCATTGGACGAATTGTAACTAATGAACTCCTACTCACTATGAGTTCAAGGGAGAGCATGATGAATAATTCAAAAGCCCAAATATTTTATTTTTCCATCCCTAGATATTTATGATTTAATGTGCTTGCTACAAATTGAACTTTAGGGTGAGCTAAGGCCCTTAATGAACCCATATCCATATGGTTGGAGGTGTGATGTAGCTCACAGCTGATGGGATTCACCTACTTAGGTGTGGAAGTGTGGTCGCTTCCTATGAGAATTGCATGGGCTCATTCTCTAGAGCACCTATGAGCATCCAGGTCTGGACGTATGGCCAGTATAAGGCGTCACTATTATTCCCAAAGAATCAAATTATTATACATGTTCGATTGTTTGCTTTAAGTGATGTATCTTTTCCTCCCTATTGAGTTCAAAACTCAAGTCACTTGATAGGAAAGAGATCGTAGCTTAAAATAAAGCACTAAGTGTTCAAGTCGTAAGACATTGACACTAATGCAATTGTTTTGTTTTGCCCAAAGTCAACTTCATTCCTTTTCTTTTCTCATTTGTTGAACCTGTGGGGGATTTTTGGAAGTTCAACAATTACTCTAAAAGAAAAACCTCAAGGTGCGGAGTGGAAAAACAAAGTAAAATGCTCTTGTCCCACATTGGAAAAATAACTATGCCTTGTTTCTTAATAGTTCCTTAGCACTTCTTGTTTGATAGAGTGTTAGATGGATGGATGCACCACACACGCGCGCTGGCCGGGATGGGCTCAGGCTTTTGGCGAGCGCAGTGCGGGGGTGGGTTGTGGGTCTGTGGTCCGTTTTAGATCCTCTTATTTTATTTTGGCGTAAATCGCAAGAATCTCATATTACCATTATTAGCATATTTTGTAACTGTTGCTAGCAAGATTTTCGGAGCCTAATTGATTTCTCATTCCTTATATTCAGCCTTCCGTTTTTTCTCTTGGAAGCCTATTTAAGGGCTACTTCTCTTCAGTCAAAACATACACAGAAAACTATTCTCTCTTCTAAACTCCTCCACAAAAATACTCTCTAGTTTTGGGCAATATACTGATCTCCATCCGAGGTGTGTGAGTGCATACATATCTTGCAGTCGTGCTAATCCTGAAGGATGATCGCTTGATTTCTACTGCACCGGGGTAGCGCGAAATTGTCTTTTAGGACAGTGGTAATCCACCTCACGACAAATTGTTCTCCTCTCACGCTTCAACCAATAAGTTTCATTTTATGGTTTTAATTGCAACAATTACACATGAGATGATTGTGCGTGATGAAAATAGGTGAAGAGCTCTATTTATTGCGCAAATAATCCAATATCAATTGTCAAAATCAATCAAATATATTAATATACATTAGTAAAAATTTAAATATCCCAAAATATAACAGTTCTAAGTAACCCATGCCACTCACGTTCAAGCAAATGAGAGACACATGCCAGAAACAAAACAAGCGTGGTGACATGTATGCTTCAAATGTTAGCACGTGTGTGCCAAAATTAGAAACTTCAAGTGAAGTCACTAAGTTGCAACTCTTGGAGGAAACTACTTAGGAAGTGACTTTGTAAAGGAATTTAGTTGAACCCGAGTTTAGTAACAACTGCACTTAGCTTAATTGTTGGCCTTTTATAGTGTAAGAGTTTGAGTTAAAATCCCTTTATTCGAGGTTTTTCTTTTTGTTGGGCCAAGAGAATTTTCCTTATGAAACCTCCTCTTGCATTGCATATGCTTTTTGTATTTAGATTCCTCTAATTTTAGCAGTAGGTTCACTCGCGACATTCACCCCCTCATATAATTTTCCATCCAACTATCACGAACTATGTTTTTTATTTAATAAAATCATATCATTAATCAAGACAAGAGAGCTTAAAGCTCGTGGTCAAAGCCTTTAAACAATCAATAAACTATTTCTTCTTTTTTGTTGCTACATACCATTAAGCATTCATAAACATTTTTTTATTTAATTTCTACATTTGTTATTTTGATTTCTAATCTTTCACTCATTCATGTTTATCCCTTATTTTTGTCATTTAGCTATATTGATCCAATCCTTTATGTTATATACTTGTAGAGTAATTATGCACCTTTTGACGACTTTATGCCACTTCATGATATGTCAACGAAGGGTGTATTTCGTTTTATTATTCTTGCACTTATCTGAACTTAACTCATCGAAACTTATGATACTTCTCTAAACTTATTATATCTTTTTTGTAATTTATTGAATCATGATCTATAAGAAATATTAACACGAAGAATCCCATCTTGATGGCCCCCTCATCCATTGATCTTGTTAAAATAATAAGTTTTGATGATGTAGAAATAGTCGCAATTTTTGGAGGTACCTTCTCAAAAATATCAGAATTGTTGGAACTCCTATGTTTTACAGATCCAATAAGGCTCAACAAAAACAAGAAAAACACATTATCTCTTTTTCTTTTAGCCGATCGATTTCTTCAGTCACTCTTCCTAATACATAACATTGAGCATTAATATCGTTGATCAACAACAAGAAAAAATTGGAAAAGGTGTATATCGTACAAATATATAATGAGACAAATCTAAGAAGACCAACATACTATCTTTTTTCTTGAGAATAAATCACAAAAGATAATCAGTGTAGCGTATGCGAATAATGTCAAAGTCAAAACGTGTCAAATGAAAAGAAAGGAAAGAAGTAACACATAGGGTTATTTGAGAAAGTCCACTAAGAATTTAAGATTATTCCATCGAGATCAGTTTGAGAAAATGAATGAAAGTTGTTGGTACTTTTCGTCCATCTATACGATTGATGATAGAGCTTATTGTAGCTAAGCTCATTTAAACTTACTGGAACTTATCTTAATTTATTAGAACTCAAATGTATTCTTTTGAGGTGAAGACATGTGTTTATGCCCATTTTAGCATAACGACGGCAATTGGCGTAGGATAGGAACGATTAAACTAATGATCAATGATGAAAATGAAAGCAAGTAAAAGCAAGCAAATAGGGAAGACATAGGAGATGGTGGCGCAGAAACCCCAATGACGGTAGGTAGAAACTGTGGGTGACAATGAGTCCCCCAATTCACTTAGTAATGTTTCATCACCAAGTATAGTCACCAATGTGCAGTAGAGATTAAATGGAAGAAGTAATATGCTAAATACACTTGTGAAAATTTTATAGTTGCAGGATTTGGCAATCGCGGGATGTATTGTTCTTCTCTTCCTTGACTTCTATTCTTTTATAGTTAAAGGCTCAACAAAATCTAGTTGCACACTCCCTTGATCTTGGGACCTTCTTAAGATATTTCCAATCCTCTTCTCAAGTTGGTCATATAGTAGGGGATGATCTCCCCTTAATGCTAGGAACAATTTATGATCATGCCTCTCCTTGCAACAAAAAAAGTACTATACTTAAAATGCATCTCTACCTTCCGTAATTGTAGCAACTGTTTTGTGGCCACATCTTCTCTCGACAAAGCCAAAGGACAAAATCTAATGACAAAATAAGTATGTTATAAAATTTCCCACAAAGAATGAGATTAGGATAGTAATTGAGCATTTTCTAACATCTATCAAAACGCTTCCTAAGATAAAGGTAACTAATATATATCCGCTACAATGATGAGATAAGCAATATATTTCAAAAGATAAAATTTTTGGATGTCCCACTTCCGATGGGTCTTCTCAAAATATAAATACTCCAAGCGTGTTTTAGCTAACCTTTGCTTCATAAACCATCCCATCTCTCTCTCTTGTCAAATAAATTCTTCTTCGTTTTTCTCAAAGCTAAGACTCCGACAATATCTTACGTCAACTCATTTAACTTTTTCTTCCTTCTTCTCAGTTTTCCTTTTCTCAATTTGCCAATTAAGGCCCCATTTAAGTCTATTGCTAGGAAATATAACAAATCTAGTGAACTTGAGGAGGCAAACAAAAATATTGTGCCTCTAACTAGGCTAAACCCAACAAGTATTATAAAGGAGGAAGAATTAGCAGACTTTGCTAGAAATAGTGGTCTTCCTGCAATTTCTAGGGTTAGATTACCCGAAAAAAGTGACGAGGTCGATACTTATTGTCCTCTAAATTGGGTGGCTTTTTATAAGTATCCATTTAGAATTAGGCATAGAAATCCTTTTTCCCCTTTAGTTCGATCTCTCCTTGACAAGGTTGACATAGATCCCTCTCAAGCCATGCCCTTAATTTTGAGAATTTTGAGAGTTATAGACAGACTCACTAGTTCTCCAGAAGAAGCATTCACTTATGAAGTCCTAGTTTATAGTTACAATGTTATGGTAAAGGAAATAAGCAGGTATACATTGTTTCTCAAACCTCGTCGATGGGCTTTGGTTGAAGGGGTTAATGTCAATGATTGAGAATGACAAAATCGCTATGTCCTTGCCAAGAAAGAGTCTTTAGGAGAAGAGGCTGAACTTTTAAGAGATGGATGGGATATTTAAGGTATTTCTCGATGACTTTTGTGATTGGAATTTAGGATAAGTGTCATTAACATTAGTGTCTTACACTTGTATTTTTGCACGTGCTGACTTGGGCTCGTTCGAACCGAGTCCTAACTCTAAGTAGAAGACTAAGAGATATATACATGTGGAGTATAGTCATTTTCATCGACCAAAATATAGACTATTGTTATTGCACATGAAAAGGAAGAAGAATAAGTAAACATGAATTCATGTGAGTTTATAATAATACTTACTTATCATGTTTCAATGCTAGCAAGTCGTGTCATTTTGTTGTTTTCTTGTTGACAAAGTATACACAGTCCAACAAGAGTAGGGCTGCCAAGTCCATGTTGACACCTTTAGTCATGGTCGACAGGTTGAAGAAGAGGAAGTTGTCCTCATCCACCAATTGAGTCTCGTCAAAAATCCAATTGTAGGCGTGTTTTTATTTTACCTTCGCGGGATGAGCGCGTATTTGACTACCTCATTTTAAAGATTTTGTATTGAAAATGTTTTGAACTCGTCAACAAGTCTTTAACGGAAGATTCATAAACCTACTTGGATATTGGGAAATCAAAGGGACAAATTAGGGACTTACCCTATATAGATTTTCGTGTCCTTACTCTATAGATGGTCAATGAACCATAAATTGAGTTCGGGGATGAAGGTAAGGACACGGTCAGGAACCACATTCTCCCATTGGTGGACTCTACTTAATATCAGTTCATGTCAAGTTTTATGAAAAAGAATAACCAATAACTTTTTTCATATAGCCTAAAAATATTAGTCTATGTTGATTCATGAAACACATAAAAGACTATTTTTTTTAGTGATATGTTATTAAGTAATCAATATTACATGGAACCTAACAGGTTGTTTAAATTATTCAATAAATACTAGAACATTTCTTTAGGTCTTGATTAGAAATAATAACATGTGAGGTGATGAAAGCATACCTGGACAATCATGTAACATGCATATGTATGAAAAAATAAAAAATATATATAGAATGAAAGATTAGAATGTACAAAAGAACGATTTGTATAATAAAGATCAACATCATGAAAGAAATAGTTAGTAACTTCAATATAAAAATAAGAGAGATTTAATCAAGTACCTTCAGGAGTATACCTATGCGACTTAGGTCTGAGAGATTGACAAGCTTTGGGACGAGCAATCGTGAAACCTGAAGAGTGTAATATGCGTGTGTTTATGTTTGAAAGTATGTGTTTTGTGTTTGCGTTTGAAAGTATGAATTTTCGTGAGAGGTTTCATAAGTGTATTCATAAAGTTTGTTCGTAAAGTGTAAAGTTCGAAGTGTATCTTCAAAGTGTGTTTAGATTCAGAAAACCGTGACATATTTATAGAAAAACGTTGAAATAAGATAGAAAAGTAATTTGCACGTCACGCATGGAGTGCGCCAGACGACGTTTCTTTGTGCGCACAGAGCCACGTGTTAGGCGTAGATTTCTACGCCTGATGTGGCTTAACCAGTGCGGCAGGCGCACTGCCTTGCGTTAGACACGTTTTGACAAGATTTGTTTCAAACGCGTTTTGAACGATTTTATTTTATCCTTTAAATTTAGAAATAAATTTTACGGGATAAAATCCGATTTCGATTATAAAAATATCTTTGAAAATATTTATTTATTTAAATAGAAAACAATTAATTTGGCTTTTTCAAAGGATTCGGCTCAAATTATTCTTTATGAGCTCAAAATACAATTAATTATCACGAATAATTAATTGGGCTTTAAAATAGGACTTAAATCTTAAGCCTTTAAACTTTTAAAATAATTTTGGGCTCTTCGGACTTCTCTCCCCTTGGGTAAGACAAATTGAGACCGCGGTATGTTTCATTATTGGATCCTTAAATAAGGAGACCCGATTATGTGTCTACATCAATCAACATCGAGTTAATTCACGATGTTAGTATTCTTGATGTTACTCCTTTTTTTCATGGTGATCCTTCCCATGATGGCGATCTCTTGCTGTCATTCTGTCCCGAAATTCTAAGATGGAGAATCGATTTGAACAAACCTTGACTAGAGGCTGATAAGTTGTTGTTCCCTGCTCCACAAAGTCGACTAAATAACATATCGTTCACTCATGTCATCACTGAGGGAAACAACCTGCTTCTGCATTTCAGTGGAGTCATCAAATAGTTGGCTATTTTTATCTCTTTTATGTCGTCGAATTATGAAATTTGATCATGTGGACAGGCTTTACAACACTCAATGGGGATCCGCAAACGCATGATTTCCTTTGAGAAGGAGGCTGAGACTCGGTCGAAACAGAAGAAGGCTCTAAAGTCAGCAATTAAGACCTCTAACAAAAATGCTCTGTCCATGGAGTTGAAGTTGAAGTAGGAAGTTGAGGCTTCCAAGAAGAAGGATGAAGCTTTGGAACAACTCAAGGGCTAGGTGTTCTTGTTGACTAAGGAGCTGAAAGATGCGGAGACGCTCTTCACTATGAGGATCAGCCCAAAGATGATGCATGAGTTCATAATGGGAAAGCCGTCAACTTGGGAGCCGTAGAAGGAGGTGAACGCCTATTTGGAGGTATGCAACTTGGCTAATATGCTATTCCTAGGTGGCGGCAACTATAGACCAAGAGGCAGTTCAATCGTCTATCATCAAACCACCTGCTGATGCTGCTAGCGACGCTATTTGAATGTCTCTGTTTTTTAGTTACATTTTTTTGTAATTACAACATAATTGTAGTTTTTGCTAAGTATTTTGGATATTTAAGTTTGTTGATAATTTTTTTTTGGTCACTCATATAGAAGATCATACAATTGTTACTATTTTATATGTGATGTGTGTTTGCGTATAAATTGTCGTTGTGTTTTTATACATGCTTGTGTTTAGGACATTGTGTCATCAAAATATGGGGGTTCGGTCGGCCGGAGTAGATATTAGCTAGGGTGATGATGATGATTGTTGATGACTTGATCTTTTGGTCACTAGTTGATGATTTCAACAAGTTGCTTGATCTACAAAAGTGAACATAAGACAAGGCTTATATTAGCAACCATGACTCTTTTTATTTGCCAAATTTACAATTAAACTTATGCTAAAACTTCAACCTAAATGCTAAAACTTTAAACTGGTTGCTAAAAGAAACTAAATTTTCAGTGTTGAAGTATGATGATACCCCTACTTTGCGCTTTTTTTTTTGAATGACGACAATACTTGTATGCACTTCAGAAGTGATAAGTTTTCAAATGCGTAACATTCCAAATTCTTTGGATTAACTTTCCCTCTATATATTGAAGTTGATAGGCTCCACTGATTACAACTTTGTTAATGAGGTACGCTCCTTCCCTAGATGAAGCTAACTTACCTGCCTTAGCTTCCTAAGTATTTTGGAATACCTTTGTCAACACCCAATCACCTTCTTTGAATACTGATCTTGGACCTGGCCCAGATTCATAAATCCATATATGTTTTTTTAGGATCTAGATCCGAAAATTTTGGACCCCTCGAATCCCGGTCCAATGGTCAAATTGTTGATATGAATCTTATCCCAAGATCTTAAGCTAGTTCTAGAGATTCAATTCTTTCAAAAATATGGCTAAAATTTTTATAAAAATGAACCATACAGTAATAACTCTAAGTCCCCCCTCTCTTTTTCACCCTCCAGCTCCCCTTCTCTCTCTCTCTCCTACATTTACCGGCATCCGATAGCCAAAACAACAAGACGGCGCCAACCAGTGACGCAAACTACCAGCAAACATGACATCAATCCTCTTTGTCATTCTAGTCGCAGGCCCACCGACGCACAATAACACTACTCTCTCATCATTCCAGTCGCCGACCCACCAACTAGCGATGAATCTTTCTCTGTCCTCTCCCTTCGCCCTAAATCACCTGTTTTTGCTTTCCTCTTTTCAACCCTCTTGTCTCCGATAAATTCCTAAATTTCTATATATATATATATGTGTGTGTGTGTGTGTGTGTGTGTGTGTGTGTGTGTGTGTGTGTGTGTGTGTGTGTGTGTGTGTGTGTGTATGCGCGCGCGTGTGTGTATACATATGCATATATATATATATAGGTATTTACTAAAGGAGATCGTAATTCACAATTTTTTCATAACAAAATGAGGAACGAACTGTCAACACTACTATCTTTCGCTTAAAGAATGAGCTTAATCAATGAATTGATACGCCATCTAGCATTACCTCTCTACTCACTGATTCTTTTAAAGCAAGATTTTCTTCTACTTCTGATTCGGGTCAGGAGTTTGATCACTCCTTTATCAATCCTTTTGTTATCGATCAAGATGCAGCCAACCTCATAACTCCTTTATGGATGACGACATCAAATCATTCTTTTTTGAGATGAATCCTCATAAAGCACTGGGTTCAGACGGGTTTGGAGCAAATTTTTTCCAAGCTTATTGGCCAATTATGGACCCTTAAATCTGTCTTACTATACATGGTTTCTTTCACCATGGTTGTCCACCTGCATCGTTAAATCATACGATCATTACTCTTATTCCGAAAACTAGCTCTCCCGAAACGTCTAACCATTTTAGGCCTGTAATCTTAATTAATACGATTTATAAAGCCATTTCTAAGTTACTTGTTCAAATACTATGTCTTGTTCTCAAATCAAATATTAGCCCATTGCAAAACGCTCTCACTCCTAACAAATCAATTCATGAATTCATTATAGTATCCTTATTGTTCAGGAGATTCTCAATTCATTCCAAAAGTCTACTAGTAAAATTGGATGGTGTGCTCTGAAACTCGATATGGAAAAAGATTATGATCGTATTGAATGGGATTTTTTATGGCAAACATTAATCAAATTGGGCTTTCTACCCAAATGAATTCATTGGGTAAAACAATGTGTTACTACAGTTTCTTATTCTCTCTAAGTTAATGGGTGTACGACGGACTAGTTCAAGCCTTCAAGAGGTCTCCGTCAAGGAGATCCTCTTTTCCCGTATCTATTTATCATTTGTATGGACATGCTCATACAAAAATTAGTTAGTGAGAGTGCCAACCCTAAATCAAGGTTGGGATTTAAGATTTGTCCAAGGGGTTCCCAAATCCCTTGTTTAATGTTTGTAGATGATAGTCTTGTTTCTGTAAAGCTACATCAACATCTTGCAACAATCTAAAAAAAATCCTTGATGATTTCTGCCTCATGTGCAGGTCAACTGGTTAACTTTCACAAATCAACTTTGGTCCTTTCAAAGTAAATCCCAAATGCAAGAAAATCATCTATTGCTAGTTTTTTCAATATGACTCCTAAGGCTTGTCTTGGTAGGTATTTAGGCTTTTTTTCAGTTCATACTATCCTACAAAGAGTGATTATAGTCATATCCTAGTTAATTCTATCCAGCGAATTCAGCATTGGGAATCTGGCTTTCTCTCTAAAGTGGGTCGTCATTTCCTTATTCAGTCTAATATGGAAGCTCTTCCAGCTTATACTTGCTCCTCAACCCTAATCCCTTTGTACATTTACAAAGCTATAGACTAGCATTGTCAGTTTTTCTGGCGCCAAAACAGAGACAAAAATAGCACGCCACTTGTAGCCTAGCGTACCATCTTGTCTCCTAAGTCTCAAGATGGACTGGGTCTAAGACGAACTTTACCCCTTAATAAAGCATTCTTAGCCAAGCTTGGTTGGAATTTGCTACCTCAAAAGCAAAACTTTTGGACAACCCTAATTAAGGGAAAATATCTTCAAAATAAGTCATTTTTTGAATATGCGCCTCATATATGGGAAAAAAATCCTAGCGCAACGCAAACTTCTTAGGAAAGGCATTAGATGAAACGTCGAAAATGGGCAATCAATTTTCTTATGGCTAGAAAACTAGTTATGCCAGGATAATCTATGTGATATACTCAAAATGGACCGAAGTAATACTGATCTAAATCTAAAAGTGCCCAATTCTTTACAGCATTTCATACTTGGGATATCAATAAATTAGCTCTTATTCTTCCCCATCACCTTCTTGTCAAAATCAAAGGCATTCCCCTTTCTTTCAATGACATCCCTGATGTCCCTACATGAGGCCCTACTTCAAGTGGGGAATTTTCAGTATAATCTGCTACTTGGTTGGCTCACAACCTGCCTAAAATACCTCCATGGCCTTTTAAATGGATTTGGAAGTTGGATATTCCTCCCAAATTATATCTATTTGTTTGGCAAATTTGCCACAATAGCCATCAGAGCTACGATGTTTAGTAGGAAAATCTTACCAACGTATCTGTGTCCTTGCTGTAATTCGCAACCTGAAACTATTGACCACCTGTTTTTTAATTACCAAGCCAAGGTCCTTAATTATTCCTCTCTACTTATCATTCTTATAGGATTTCAAGGGTAATCCTAACTTGTCTAAGTACAAATTTCTTTTCTAGAGCATTTAGAAAGAGAGAAATTCTATTATTTTCAACAATGAGAAGTGGTTCCCCCATCGTATCTTTCACCGAGCTAAATTTGCTCATGATGAATGGAAGTGTCGCTTAAAGTGGATGCTTGTCAAGCTATTAAGACTCCTCTTAGAGGAGCACCACCCACTTCCCCGGACCCCCTCCCTCGGCTACTCTTGTAGCCGTGATCCTCCACCTCACTCATTCTTCAAATTAAACTTTGATGGTTCCGTTCATGGTTTGGATGTTGCTGCTAGTGTTATCATCCGTAAGCACGAAGGCCAACTCCTGCACGCCAAAGCCTTCCATCTTGGTCAGACTACAATTCTCATTGCCGAAACCACTGCATTACATCAAGGTATCAAATTAGCACTGCAATCGAGTTGTCACAACATCATCACTGAAGGTGATAATAACCTCTTGGTCAACAACGCCATTAATAATCTTTTCTCTACACCTTGGAAGATTGCTATTACTATTGATTATTGTAAGCTCATGCTCACCCAATTTGCCTCTTGCCAAGTCAAACATGTGTTCAGGGAAGCAAATCGCACTGCTGATTGGATATCCAATGTAGGGCATCTAATAATGTCTAGTTTTGATATTTCTCCTTGTAATAACTCTTCTCTTTCTTTTGTTCTTGTATCCGACACATTAGGTATTCCCCTCGCGAGGAAGGTAGCCTAATGTTCTTTACTTACCTTTCAAATATATATATATATATATAATATATATAATATATATATATATAATATATTATATAAATATTATATATATATATATATATATATATATTGGGAAGAAGAAGTGGCCCGGACCCCGCTCGAGTCTTAATGGGCCAGGCACTTAGAGTAAGGGGGGAGGATAAGGGGAATCCCTACCCTCAAAGTGCCTCTAGTGGGGATTGAACCCCTAACCTTGAGGTTGGAAGGGTGCTCTCTTTACCACAAGACCAAGTACTACTTGGTATATACGACTACATTAAAAGGAAAAGGCAACACATGAAAATCGTTGCAATAGACCCAAAAGTCGTTGCAGTAGACCTATTGCAACAATTTTGAACCATCGCATTTGAAGGCGTTGCAATAGGCCTACTGCAACGACTTTCGGGACCTATTGCAACGACTTGGTAAGTCATTGCTCTAGATCAATATTTTATGCAACGGCTATGTGAGTCATTGGTTTCATGTTAGATTATTCAACGGTTAGGCTATCGCAAGCCCATTAGTAATAGCTATTGCAACGCCCATTGGCAATGTCTATTACTCCAAACTATTGCAACGCCCATTACTTTTTAATAATGTATCGCCTATAATTCACGACAAAAGATTAAAAGTCGCTTCAGAAGCTCTAAATAGTAGTTATTATATTTGTATTGAAATTTTCGAGATTAATGAATTTATAAGAGTACTACAATCATGACTAAATTCCTACTAATATAAACAAAATGTATTACATCAAACCAAACTAAATAACTGCTTAATGTACCACAAAATATTCTAGCATACTAGTTTCCTTCTAAATAACACCTGCAAGCACCATCTCACTATTATACAGCTAGCTAAATCCGACCATTGATGGTGTATATAGTAAGACATCCATGTTTGATCTCCTCCATTGGCTCATTGTTCACCTAATAATTCAAACACTATAAATAGTTAGAAAACACTAAATTTAGCAATTAAGATAAAAAATGGAGTTATGAAGTGTTTGAGGGGGGATACAAGAAGCTAAAACTTATTTATTTATTTGAAACATCTTAATCTAAACTATATTAAAACAAACTACGGTGAAATCCACTATATGGCCAAATATAGCTAGCTACCTAGCCCATTATCCAAATATTCAACCATAAGCTTAAAGCTGCATTGGTTATAACCCACTAGTACAATTTACAAACTATAAGATAACTAGCTGCTTAACAAAGCATGTCCCTCCATACTACTGCTACTATATTTGCTTCATAATACTTCTTATCTTAGTCTCAAAGAGAATATGCTAGTAAGAAAAACATAAAGTAAGGTATTACAAAAATGCTTTTCAATAGACATGTTGCACCATTTACTTCAATTTTGATCCTTCATTGTATCATCAACTAGTTAGTGGTCAGGAATCAAGAGATTGGCACATCAAGCAAAGAGACAAGTATATTATGAATACATGGATCAACAGCATGTAATTATTATTTCTGAATACATTGAGCAACTATATGTGATTCTTATTTCTGAAACATGGAGACTTAACCAATATGAGATTGGAGTTCATAATGTCACACAACAGTCACCAATGGCCTCATCTACAACACATCTAAAACCGATTACAACAACTACCAAATAATCCAGCTGAACAAATTCATAATCACAGCCAATGTTTCATATAATTCAATATATGATTTTTAATTCATCCAAAGATCATTCAAACATCTTAAATCTAAACTATATTTGAAACATCTTAATCTAAGCTACAAATTGTTTATTTGTTTGAAATATAATCTAAATTTTTTATAACTTAATCCTGATCAGATGAATTATATTTCAATTCTAATTGGCCTAGAGGGTATGATCCAATATATATGATGATCGATCTATGTTATTAGCCTAGCTAACTAGCCATTAGCCTAAGTGAGCAACTACCGAATCTATGTTTGATCCCTTGCATTGGTTATAGGTGATAGATGATATGATGAAAATAACTATTTACAACACATTTATGTCTACAAGAAAATGCACTTATGTCTCGTTCCCAGAGAAGTGAGAAAATAATACCTCATTTGACAAGTACGTGCCATAGAAGATGTGAGATATCTATGTTTGATCTTCTCCATTTGGCTCATTATTCACCTAAAAGATTAGACATTGTCATAGTTTAACACTTAATTTAGAAATTATAAAAAAAGGAGTTGAAATAATAATAACTATAACAAAATGTCTTCTGTTCATAAATGTTATGACATCTCTTTCGTATTATTTTTGGTTCTAGATCAAATCAAGTAAAAGATAGAGAGTCCACCTAATTACGGGTTTTCAATCTCAAATAAAGAACTCGACACCCCCTTCCCAACATGTGCATAAATGTAATAGATATCGCATACTTATCAACTATATGCTCCACATTAAACTCATTCCTCATTCTTATATATGTAAAGGAAGCATGCAATCCCTAGTTCCATACAACTATCATTTATGCTACTATAGTATAAGAATTATTCACTCCCGCCTATTTACTCTTCTAACAGAAGGATTAGGCCAGTGTTTTAAGATCAGGATTAAGTTATAAAATTTTAGTTTTGATCCTTCCATGTATTCTTTCTTTATAAGCATACATCATTCATTAGACCACAACACCTGAAGCTCCCTTCTTCAAATTAAGAGGGAAAATACCCATAAAAAAGAGAGAAAATGCAAGCTTACCGTCAAGGCTACTCCTAAGATGGATCCCAACGACAAATGATTGGATCATTCGCAGGAGCATTAGCTCACGCTCACCATTCTTCATCTATGCAACACCAGCAACATCAGTCCCAGCAGCACCAGTAGCATCAATCCCTGTAACACAAGCAGCAACATTAGGTGATGCAGCATTAGTCGAGCTCGATGCAGCGACAATCGTCAATGCAACACCCGCAGCAGGCGATGATGCACAACAAGTCCTCATCCTAGAAGATCCATAAGGGGTTACAGTTTTCTTCCAGCCAAGTTATGACAGTGTTTGGGCAGGATCCCTTCTGTGAGATCATGCCTTCAGCCTTCCCATCGGGGACTGGTCCTAAGGTCATTGAGTGCTACAATCAAATGGATAGAAATGGTAACGGTGTCATCGACGCCATGGAGCTGCAATTCATGTTGTCTAACTGCCACCACTACTTTGGCATTAAGACTGTCCACCTTCTCATGTATGAGTTCACCCACTCCAACAGGAGGATAATTGGTACATAAGCCTCTAACCGTTTTTTTCCCACTTATTTACCTTCAATTTTTTTATATAGGTAAGATCAGAACACAATTCAATCCTTAAAGAATACACTAAATAGGCTATAAGAAATAGCCTAAAGAAACCTATATCGAATCTAGCATAAGAACAAACTTTGGATCATCAAACTAGACCTGTTTAATGGATCTGATCAAGTTCTGAATTAATTTTGCATTTATTCCTAGGTTAAGCTATATTCATACTGTCGCAAATTAAACCTGGTTAATGAACATTTTGAATTGTGTATAGAAAAGGTGATAAGAAACGAATTGAAGGAGAGAATATGTGCTAGTAGTACAGAGTAATTTACCCCATTGTTGAACTTAAGCAAGAGGACAGATAAACTAATCAAGAATCTCTAAACTATGTTTTTGGGTTATAGTTTACTGACATTAGCAATAGATAAGCCTACTTTCCAAGGATAAAAAAATTATTTTCCATTTTTTAAGATACAAACTTCTCCTGAATAACGTTATTAGCTTAGTTTCTGTTCTCACGGTACTCGGCCCCCAGACCAGACCCAACTTCCCTCACGCCATCATCCGAGTTCACCTTCACCCATCCTTCTTCAAGAGGCTGCCACACGTACGAGTGAACATTCCAGCAGCCCTCTCCCCCTTCGAACTCGCACAACGAGCTTCCAGCACCTTCGCACAAATCTTCTTTGCATAGTCGAGCGTGGACACCAGAGTCCTGAACTCCCCTTCCATTGCCACTTTACACTTAGCTCCCCGAATAGCCTAGCAAATAGTTAGGAACAAAACAATTTCATCCTCATCCATTCTCCTGAAACAAAATTCCCACCAATCTACCACCCTACAACAACCTCGATGAACAACACACTCAATCCCCCTAAACTCATAAACTCCTTTCGCCAACCCGCAAAGATGAAGGGCGTGAATTTTCACCTCATGCGCAGCTCTACACACCCCACATAAACTCTCCATAGCAACAACCCGACGGTTAAGCCCCATACTAGTAGGGATAATCCTAATTTATTGATTAATTCCAATACAAGTTTCAATTAAGTGCAGTAATTCGAATTTCAATTATATATTTCCAATATTTTCAAGTTCCAATTCCACTATAAGTTTCAGTTAACTGCAATAATCCAAATTTCGCCTCTGCTATGCATAATTCTGAGAAACCCCATGACTCACGAGCAGTAAAACTCCCATAAAAAATTGAAATTAAAGCACATACCTTTTAAAGCTCGAATGGTAATCCGAATTTCGCCCCTTTGCTTCGGTTTTCTTGAAGAATTTCACCTACTTGCTGCGTTTAATACTTGAATCGGCAGATATTCAGAAATTCTGGAAGAGTTTTGGAATAATATTGAAAGAAATGTCATGAATTCTTCCTCTTCCTCTCAGCAGTTGAAAGATTTGGGAGTTTGGAATTTTTCGTGAACTCTTAGGGTTTTTCATTTTAAATTGGATCAGTTACCTTATACTGTGTATTATTTTTTCCTTTGTTTTAGGAAAAGTAGGAGTATTAAAATCGGAAAAGATATTGTAAAGGATTTAAAATTTCGTGAAAAAAAATAGAAGGAAAAAGATAATTGCTGGAATTTGGCGCACGTTGCCAGAAACTAATTCTAATGCAACGAGCCAACGACCCATATCAAAATGTTAGTTGTAATTTCACCTAATGCAACGACCATTGTAAAGCTATTGCAATAGCTCAATTCACGAACCTAAATTAACATTATCTGTTGCAATAGATGCTCCTACTGCAACAATATAATAAAACAATCGTCGCATTAGCTAATTTTAGTCATTGCCTTTGATTAAAAATGTAGTAGTATATATATATATAATAATTATATATATATATATATATATATATATATATGTGAACTTCATCATTAAATAATTTGATCTTCAGCACCAAATGGACCAACGCTCGATGCAATCAAGCCAGACCCGCCCGATGTAATCGGGTCGCTTAGGTTTCATCAGTACAACACACAGCTGCACACACATGCACCCCCGATGTAATCGGATCGACACGCTGGATGTAATCGGGCTTTAACTGTGGATGATGAGCGGGAGAAGGACGATCGATCGAGCTTGCAACAAAACTTCCCAATGTCACTTGTGGGAGCTCGATCGGGATGGGCCACCCGATAGGATCGGGCCTATGCGTTATTTCTTCGCTCTTGGCTTCAAGTGCCAAGTTTTCAGCTCTTATTTTGCCCAAGGGTCCCGAAACATGTCCTCGGGGCCTTGGCACTCAGCATCAAATTGAATCTCTCCAATCCAATGTAGTGATTATATAGTAGTAGTAAATAGAGAAATAATTACCTAAAACCTGCAATTCGACAAAAACCAGAAAACCACAACTAGATGGAGAAAGTTAACATAAAATGATTCCTAAGAGCACCATTGACATTCTTTTTAGCTTATATGTAGGGGAAAATCTATATAAAACCATAACATCAAATGGCGACGTCCTCATTGTTGAATCTAGGCTTGTTAGAACATTTGGTTGTGTATTCTTGTTTCTTAAGACTTGTTGTATGCTGAAGGGATGAAATTCTTTCATTAGTTTGGTGGCGACATCGAGGTATGCCATCATTTTCATATCCTCTGCTACGTAGTTTCCACTAATTGGACTAACTATGAGTAGCGAATTTTTGAGGATGCTAAAACCTGTGACTTTCAAGTTCCTTTCCAGCTTCAATCCTGCAATTAATGCCTCCTAATATGCTTCATTATTAGTTGCTTTAAATTCACAACATATGGTTGTTTGCAGGGGGTAGGGATTGTTTGCAAGGGGGTGAATTGGGTGTAGAAGGTGGTGGAAGAGAGGATATAGAAGGCGTGGAGTGGGAAGACAGAAAGTGGTGGTCGAAGGGAGTGGGGGTGACGCCATTTCTAGGGGGATGGGTTGTTTGCAGGGGATGGGGTTGTTCGCAAGAGGGTAGGGGAGGGGGTGGCCATATGGGGGTGAGGGTGGGGGAGACAATGGTCACAAGGGGTGGGGGTTGTTCGCAGCGACGGGGATTCTTAGTGAGGCAAGGGAAAAAGAGATTAGAGAAGAAAAAGAGGAAAATGGGGAAAACAAAATTAATTTTACCATCTCAGCAGGCTTCCGGTTTCATTGTTCAATATGAGCGGATTGTGCTAAAAGATCGGATTCTTATAAAAAAATCAAAAGATAGGATTATGAGCGAACGCTACAAAGGTTGGATTATTAGAATTAATTTTTTTTCAAAAAGGTTGTTTCTAGTAAAAACATGTATGTAATAAAAGATTGATCTGACACTTTTCTAGTAGTAATAATGATGTTAACAATTGTATTATGATGATGTTCTAAATGTAACTTCTTAATAACAACAAAATTAATTATAAAGTTAGAATAATCTAAACTGAACTGAATTTAAGTTCGAAAGAACAAGGCTTTATTACCCTCGTTCTCGATGTAATATTTAGCACCATGAAATTCTTCTAAGGTTGTGTTATACCCCCAAATTAGAGTTAATAGTTCCCTAGTATCATCTCCATCTCTTTGTATTATGTATACCATCTCTACTACCACCTTAATTCGAGTTTTAATCATCTCAATTTCCTCAAAGAATAAATTATCTAGTTTCTTAGATTAGTGGCTGAGAATGCATGAAGGGAGAAAACTATAAGTTATTTTTTGAACTTTTTGCTAACTTAGGTGTCTTCATCTTAGAAAAGAAAATAGTTTAAAACAAACTGAGAACGTAACTAAACACAAATTTTTTTTTTGGTTTTCAATAAGAACTTTGAATTGCCAAAAAAAAAAAAAAACTTAAGAAAACTTCAATCAATAGCACAATTTCCCCAGCAACGATGCCATTTTGATAAGAGGTTTTTAGTGTGTCGTTAAGGCACCAAAAATCGCTTTTCAAATAATATTTATAAAACCTAACAAGCAATTACTAAGAACGTTACAAGGGCAAGTCAAGGGTCGATCCACAGGGAAAATGGGATCAATTAAAGTTTATCAGGTCTAGATTACCTAATTGAAGGGTATTTGGGGGTTTGAAAAGATTTGGTAACAACTATGACTAGCTAATAACAAGAACTAGCAAATAACACGAGTTAAAATATCAGATAGGAAGACACTAGAGTTAAGTTTACTAGTATGAATCGGAATGGACAATGATCATTGTTATGGCTCTATTTCCTAAGCACTCAATACAGCTTCAGTAGGCAACACCAGCTTATAAGCAGCTATGGTTAATCAGATTCTTTAAGCAGGAACAGCTAGCCAAGACGCGCCCAGCTATAGCAGTAGTATGCAGCTAGCAGCTACCAGCTACCAGCTACCAGGTGACGACAATAGTACAGCAGTAGAAGGTAAAATATCTCAGCTAAAGTCAAGGAAATCGGTTCCTAAAATCAAGGAGACTAAGTCTAAAGAGAAGTATGCTCAAGCATCACTCTTTACGTGCCTAAAAAGTAGGAAGACCAATTCACATAGCCAGTAACTGCTGCCAGAAGTGGAGTCCAAGATTCTAGTAACTAATTCCTCATTTTTAGGGGGTTGTTTAAGGCTAACTCCACCAGCCCTACTATTATAAATAGTGGCTCGTAAGCAAGACCAAAGGGAGGAGAAAATACCTATGCTATTTACATATACTTTCATAGTCATACTTAGATAAATTCAGCTATCTTTCATTCATGTGTTCGAAGTATTATACTTGTATTCAAAGGCTTTAATGCCCAAATTATAGTGGATTGGTGGACTCATTGCCACCCGCGGTTTTGTCCCTTTTCATGGGTTTTCCGCGTCACCATTTTCTTGTGTCTCTTCTCTCTTTACTTTTTCCCTTTAAATTATGCCATCTATTTTTCTTATCTAATCTAGTCGTCGTCCCGACCAAAGATTGTCACCTTGGCGATTTTTGGCATAAACAGTTTGGCGCCCACCGTGGGGCCGATGGCTAGATCCTCCATCTAAACACATATCCGCAAAATCCCCCCTTTGACACAAAAAAAATCAATCCACCCTCGTGTGGTCTGTTATTGCAGCCTCTTTCGGTTGTTGGAGCAGCTTGCAAGGTGTCCACACCTTTGGATTGTCAGGTAAGAACCTGGGCTATCTAGTAATACAGCGAGGAGTAGAAGAATACCCAAATCAGGTTACGGGTGTTGCCAGCATCCAAGCATCCATTCTGTAAACCTGAAGGAGGTTTAAAAGCTGACAGGAAATGGCAGCTGCTTCAAGCTGTTTCACTTCGACATCATCAGATAAGTGTCACCTTTTTATGATGTTTTAAGTATAATAAAATGAATGTACTAATGATCATGAAGTAGCTCTTCAAGAGCTGAACTATTATCGACACCTTCCCTCCTGTCGAAGTCGAGACCAAGTAAGATTTTATATTTATACTTAGCTGTAAGCAACAAGTTTTTAGTTTTATATTAGCTATGGAAGCTGAAAGCTCACAGGTACCTACTTATAAGACCAAGAAGTCCTTCCTAGTTATTGAAACTAGGTACATTTCTTTTTAAAAACTTGTTGTAGCACTAGTTACAAGTTTACAACATCTAAAAAGTCGAGACATTACCTTGAAATAAGTCTTACTACTCTTATGACTAACTATTTTATTAAGTTTGTTCTAAGGAAACTAGGAATTCCAGGACGAATTGAAAAATGGTAATTTTCCACAACAACTATGGCATAAGAAGGAGAATTCAACAGGTAAACCGTGTAACAGGTAAGGGTGTATGGAAGCTGTATGACTCTTCTAGTTTCAGAGGAGCTTACCTCAGTATAGCGCCAAAGTCACCACAGGGAACATGATAATACAGTTTATTATTACTTGTAATTCTAAGATTACTAATAATAAAGCAAAATGCGAGACTTTGATTGTAGGTACGGCCAAAGCATAGTTGGCGCCAGGTGCAGATGCTGCCAGCTAACAAATTGATGAAATAAAATCCTACAAGCTGAAACAGAAGATGGAGATACGTAAATGATTTATCAGCTACGACAAACATGCGGCAGTGTCTTTAAGTTTTTAAATCTAAACTATTCTGTTCAGTTTCGTGGAAGATGTTTCAGGTACAAATCTCAATGCCGTCACAGCTAAAGCAAACACTTACAGTAGCAGAATCACCTCAGCGTCTCAGACGCCATCTAGAACCTGTCGACACCATCAGCAACTTGTAGACGCTTTCAGCAAGCTGTAGACGTCTTCTGTAACCTGTAGACACCGCCAGTAACCCATCAACACCTTCCGGAACCTGTCAACGCCTTCATTAACCCGTCAAGTGCTACCAGCGTCGCCTATGTGTTAGCCACCTCACATTACTAGCAATCTTCACACATATACTACGTAAGTCTTTTAGTAGACGCAAATAACCAGGTAACCTTCTTTAAGATTACTTGAGTTAGCTTACTAGTTACAATCGACTTTCTCTTGTCATTTCAAAATTTTAGCAACTGATAATGGTTAACAACACTCTCAACTTTGTTTTGAGATAACTTGAGTGTAGTGTGTATAGATTAAGCTATCATGCAGCATCCTTTTTATCAAAGGGCAACATTAAAGTCACAAATTCATCGATTTTTGTGGCTAACTTCAGTCAAAAGTCTAAGATGTCAATATGACAAGAATTGGCACACAACCCAGCTGCTTCTAGTAGCTAAAGGAGTCGACATCTTATGGAAGAAAAGCATCCAGTCAGATAAGTGAACTCTAACTTTTTTTTCCTGAAGTAGCCACAAGGGGGCAAGAGTATATGGCTTATATATTGTGACTTTAATAATGCGACTCCTGTTATGATTACACAAGGCTTTTTATTGTTGTATTTTCAAAAATACATAACAAGTATGTAGCATGTGAATACAGGAACAATGCTAGTCAAAACTAAAGCATCCTGGGGCTTAATGTCAACACAATCTGAAAGGAGTTGGAGATCTCAAGGGGCTTAAAAAATTATACAAACCTCGGTGCTACTAGCAACCTTTAAAGTGAAGAAGTTGACTATACATGAAGATAAGTGGAAGATATCAAGTTGAAATTCTCAGCAACATGAATATGTCTAAGTAAAAAGGCAAAGAAGGTAACCTTAGTATCAGCTACATTACTTGTCTTTGGTAACATCTTGCTTTCTAAGTCATTTGCAGGAATTTATATGAGACGTATAAAATAAATCAAAAGAAACAAGTTTATTGTTCATACACGTTAAAACCAACAAAAAAAGCGGAGACAGCATGAGAAGCTGACACCAGCTTATCTGGTTTGCACAATGAGTTATCTTCAACCACAAGTCATGGCAAGTAAGCTCTAGATTATTGTTGTCAATAATTCATAGGTACGCTCTAATATTCTTTCGAAGATTCATTTCTCTAACTATTATCGCAGTCAACATGACGTAGAGTATACACTTAGTAGCTAAATTTTTTACACTTGACTTCGAATAATATACACTAGTAGTCATCGCTATTTCCATAAAGCTAATTATCAACTTCCATGTCAATGAGAAGCAAATGCATTTATTATTATTGTTTGTACACTAACATGACGTACAGCATGAAAACATTTCATCAAGATTGATACCAATGTATGTGTGAGCTGAAGATAGCATGCACAACGAAGCTAGATCTGGTTCAACGTATCTTACAAACACAAAAGGGTAGCTACAACAGTTGTCAAGTTCCTAACACCATAAGACCAGAGTGGAAGCCAAGGAGTTACTAAAATGCTAAGTGACTTCTAACCTATATTGTTTATTCAACTTCTCATCCACATAGCCAGCATAGCTAACAATTATTACTATCTATTCGTTCAAAATATGCGCTTATGCATAATGACTTTCTTATCAAGTCAACATATACATTGCAAACATCAAACTTTGTTTCATGCTTTTTCTTCACAAGTCAATCATACAACAATTGCATTCGTGATGTTTGGGCTTATAAGAATTATTCTAACAAAATTAAGTTGTACGCATGCATGTTCTTTTGTGTAAGGTGTAAGCTGTTACATGTTCAATGCAAGCTGACAAGTGCGAAAGCAAGCTGCCGAGTGTCTAGCACAAGCTGTCCAGAACATAGGTAACCTATTGACCACTAGCGCAAGCCGTAGAACATCACAAGTAAGCTGCTGAGCATCGAATACACGAGCTATCCATCAAATGTCCATCATAAGGCGTAACATTGGCGAATATGACCGTTATCTTGCTAATTGGAGAAGTCGCAAGTGCACAGTGCTCACAACATCTTAAGTTCACAAAGATCAGGAATACAAAGCTTCGTAATGATGAGCAACACGTCAAGTAAGTAACACTAGTTGGCGTTGATAGGCATTGTTTACTATTGTAACATATCAACGTACAAAGGTATATACTCCCAAATTTAAAAATACATCATTTACCAAGACTTCTAAGCTTAATGTGCACATCAATGTTCACTTATGTTTATCTATTCATTCACCTAAGTTAGGACACACATGATCAAACTCTCGAAGTGTCTACTTGTACAAAGATATGCATACTTGCTTTATATTCTATGACATTATATCTTCACCAAGTTATAACAAGGTGAAATCGCTAATGGTAACTTACAATATGGTCTAGCGTCAGCTTGCAAATGCGGCCCTGACGCCAGCTTACATACGTGCCCCTGACGCCAGCTTACATACGTGCCCCTGACGCCAGCTTACAAAAGGGTCCTGTCTGTCGCCAGCTACTCAAAGGTGGTCCTAACACTAAGTTCAAATTGACAAATAACTAAAGGCCCACATGCCAGAAGCACAAGGCAAATCCGAAACAAATCAAAGCAAAAACGAAATGGCTCAAGCGCCAGCCTATGAAATGGTCTAGGTGCCAGCTTACGAATTATATGGCCTAGGTGCCGGCTTGAAAAAACCAATTCAATTGCCAAGTTAATTAAATCACCAGAATCTCATTATCTAAGTGACCTACACATCAAAATGTAAGTGCCAACGCTAAACCATCAAATAGTGGCCCGCAACTTCAACAAAAATGTAAAAGCCAAAGTGTTTAAGGTAAGAGACTAGGTTATTAGGAAGGTATTCCAGAGCACCCAAGAGCTGAATGCTGGCAAGCTAGAGAGTAGCTGGGAGGGTCCTTGTCTAATTGAACGAGTGGTTGGAAAAGGTGCGTATTGCCTAGTTACCAAGGAAGGAAAAGTCGTACCTAGAAGCTAGAACGCTTCGCATCTCAAGTTGTATTATTTTTAACCTAGGTTAAGAACCATGTTGTCTACCGGTGCAAACGCCAGAATACCAAACAAAGGTAACCACATTGGTTCACCAGGTAACGCAAGAGGGTCGCAGCACCTAGTCGCGAGCTAAAGGTCGAAGCGCCTAGTCTCAGATAAAGGTCGAAGCGCCTAGTCACAAGCTAAAGGTCGAAGCACCTGAGTTTAGCTATATGGTCGTAGCACCAAGGAAACGGGCCCAACCAAAGGAAAACTCGAGTACACCAAGTAAGAACATCACCAAAGCTAGCAAATATAAGCGTGCATACAAAAGAGATGTTTTCTCATTAAAATCAAAATCAAAAGTCAAAAGTTCAAAAGATCCAAAGATCAAAAGTCAAAAGTTCAAAAGATCCAAAGATCAAAAGCAAAGTTCAAAGAGTCAGAGCAACTTAAGCAAACAAAGTAAGCTAAGGACAACGTGCAAAGACGCAAGACAGCATAAACGTGAATTCAATGGATGATTGGCTGCATGAAACTAACACACAAGTCCTCTTGATTATAGATACAAAGTTACTTCTAAAGGGCCTAAGCGTCAGGACCTAAGTGTTGGTGCTAGCTAGCCAGCCGCTAGATAGTCATCTAGCTAGCTACAATCGTATGAATTGTCTAAAGTTTCAAATGTTAATGGCTACCCGCAACCTGTTGCGAGCCAACCAAGCTATGAAGCGCTGAAAAAGCACAAAAGCAAAGCAATGAGCTGTTGAAGTGCGTAGCTACCATAGTATTGTATATCTTAAGTTTATTGTACATCCTAAGTTTTCAAAGTACTATCTCAAGTTGTCAAAGTATTATCACAAGTTTTCAAAGAATTACTCGAAATTGTTCTCAAGTTGTGTGTTACATATTGAATGTTTTCGAAGCCACCTAAGCTAAGTGCAGGTTTATCAAAGACAATCAAGGTGTCAGCACGGAGGTGATAGCTAAGCTATCTAGAGACAAAGCCATGTATAGCGACCAAGCAAGACACTAGTTGCAAAGCAAGCGGGCATGAAAAGAGCAATTGACATGATGCGAAGCTGTAGTTCATTTTCCTAGTCTACGACAAGCTTCGATTAGAAAAATGGGGGCTATTGTTATGGCTCTATTTCCTAAGCACTCAATACAGCTTCAGTAGGCAACACCAGCTTATAAGCAGCTATGGTTAATCAGATTCTTTAAGCAGGAACAGCTAGCCAAGACGCGCCCAGCTATAGCAGTAGTATGCAGCTAGCAGCTACAGCTACCAGCTACCAGGTGACGACAATAGTACAGCAGTAGAAGGTAAAATATCTCAGCTAAAGTCAAGGAAATCGGTTCCTAAAATCAAGGAGACTAAGTCTAAAGAGAAGTATGCTCAAGCATCACTCTTTACGTGCCTAAAAAGTAGGAAGACCAATTCACATAGCCAGTAACTGCTGCCAGAAGTGGAGTCCAAGATTCTAGTAACTAATTCCTCATTTTTAGGGGGTTGTTTAAGGCTAACTCCACCAGCCCTACTATTATAAATAGTGGCTCGTAAGCAAGACCAAAGGGAGGAGAAATACCTATGCTATTTACTATACTTTCATAGTCATACTTAGATAAATTCAGCTATCTTTCATTCATTGTTCAAATATTATACTTGTATTCAAAGGCTTTAAGCCCAAATTATAGTGGATTGGTGGACTCATTGCCACCCGCGGTTTTGTCCCTTTTCATGGGTTTTCCGCGTCACCATTTTCTTGTGTCTCTTCTCTCTTTACTTTTTCCCTTTAAATTATGCCATCTATTTTTCTTATCTAATCTAGTCGTCGTCCCGACCAAAGATTGTCACCTTGGCGATTTTTGGCATAAACAATCATTGTTTATGCCAAATTTTGGCCATACCTTTATGGAGGTTCTCCACCTTTCTCCTGGCCACCTAATGCCTGCTTTCTGGAAAACTTGTTTAGTTATTGAAACCCTTACAAACACATGGCACCATCCCTTCTCCCTAAATGAATTCTTGACAGCTTACAGCGTTAGGCAGTCAGCCAAAGATTTAATTACTCTTAGAGCTAAAGCACCCCACCTCCCACTGGTAGAAGGCACAATTGCCTCTGACTCTATCTGGAAAACTAGATACTTTTTTGTGATAAAGGACTCGCTGGGCGAAGCTGGGAGTTCTCTTGTTGGGGGTTGGTTTAACAAAGGTACTTATTCATTCAAACTCTTCTTTATTCCTAAAAGTGAATTAACTAGGTTCTTACCTTGCTTTCTCTGCAAGACTTGGCTTTACAATATTTCAAATACCTGAACAGGTTGAGAGATTAGCATATCTATTCAGTTTAACTATTGAGGATCGCACCTACTCTGCCCCAGCTGAAATTACTCCACTGGACTACAAGATTTCTTCACGTACTAACTCGATGTCTTCAGGTAACACTAGATTACAATCGTATAATTTTCTTTTACCCTAGAATTTTACTTTGACTCTTTAGCTAAATTAGCTACCTGCTGCGCACAGCTCAAGTTAAATCCAGCACCCTCTCTGACGAGGACGCTATGGATAGGCTAAAAAATAGAAAAAGATCTGCAGCCTCTTCTGGCCACTCCCAGGCTGAGAAACCTCCCCGGAAGCAGTTACGCTCATCTACAGCTCCCACCATTATTGACATTACAGCTAAATCTCCCAAGGAAGATGAATTCCTTGTGAGTTTACCTACTGACTTTCTGGCTGAGGAAGGTTTGGAAGGTGGCATCTGGCCTTCAGCTGAAAAGCTTCTTTTCCCAGCTGAACAAAAGAGGCTCAAAGGGCAGGATCCAGAAGTGACTCTGAACTATGCTGTCCAGCTACCGCTGCAGGTTAGTAATATTTTGCATACTGCCTTACATATTGAACATCAATGTACCTTTTTATACTTATGCTCCGTCTCTCTTGTGCCAGCTTACCTAGAACTGCCTAGCTGCCAGGGACAGCTTACGAGCTGTGGCTTCTCTTCAGGACAAGGTGGCTCGTCTGCAAAAAGACAACTTGAGAGCCACTAGACTAAGCTGGAGAAAGAGAAGCAGGCCAGGTTGGATGCTGAAAATAAGCTAGCTGCTGAATTAAAGCTGATTGAGAAGGAGAGGTTAGAGAAGGATGACAAAATTGCTCTTGCTGAGAAGGAGAAGTTAGAGAAGGATGAGAAGATTGCTCTAGCTGAGAGGGAGGTCGAGCGTCTCAAGGAGGAGCTGACTGCTGCAGCCAAGGACGCTACGGAGAGGATCTTGGATGTTCAAGCTAAAGCTAAGATTCTAGAGACTGCCAAGCTGGCATATCAAATACGCTTCAAGAAGCTAGATGATAAGGGCATCAACTATTATGTCGACAGGTACCTGAAACTGGACTCTATGGCAACTTTGGAGGCTTTGGCTACGGGTGGGAAGCCAAACGACTCTGAATTGTCCACAACTGAATCTCCAAACACAGTTGGCCAGCTGGAAGATGTCCTACCAGGTGACAAAGAAGGTTGCTGGTGATGATGCTAGCATAGACTCTTAATTTCTCAGCTTCTTAGTACTTAGAACATTTTAATTTCAGCTTTTGTTTTACCGTTGCCTATGGGGGCAACGTGTCTATGTATGAACATATTTCCTTTTGATCGTTTGAACTTATGGTTTGTCTTTTGAACTTATGTTTTTAACTTTCAAGAAACACTTTTTGTTGCATGCATGCTTGTATTCGTTGGTTTTAAACAACATGTTTACCTGGCGTACTTGCTGTTTATCTTTGGTTGGGCCCGTTTCCTTGGTGCTACGACCATCCAGCTAAGTTCTGGTGCTTCGACTTTTAGCTACTTGACTAGGTGCTACGACCTTACAGCTAAGCTTTGATGCTTTAGCTGTCTGCTTGGGTGCTACGACCACTTGCGTTTGTCTGCACATGGGTAAAACCAAGGTGGGTCGTTGGTATGACCAACAATCTTAGAATACTTAGGTTATCACAAAAATAAAAGAACTTTGCTTACCTGGTGGACCAATGCCTTGTTCAAAACAATGGTTGCCTTTCTTGGGAATTTGGCGTCTGTGGCCGGATGGTAACCTGGCTCATGCCCCAGGTTAGAAATGATATAGCTTGAGATGAGAAGCATTCCAGCTTCTAGGTACCGCCTTCCCATCCTTAGTGACTAGGCGATAAGCACCTTTTCCAACTACTTGATCAATCAGGTATGGACCTTCCCAGCTTATCCCTAGCTTACCTGCATTCAGCTCCTGAGTATTTTGGAATACCTTCCTGAGAACCCAATCTCCTATCTTGAATACTTTGGCTTTGACATTCTTGTTAAAGCTGCGAGCTACCACTTGCTGTTGTTCAGCCATCCTTATTAGTGCATTATCTCTTAGTTCCTCGATGGAGTCCATGTCATAGCTGAGTTCTTCGTCATTAGCTTCTGGAGTGAGCAAGCCATACCTAGCTGTAGGGATGGCTACTTCTGCAGGTAACACTGCCTCGCATTCATACACGAGTGATAAGGGAGTTTTTCCTGTGGCACCTCTTGGTGTTGTTCTGTTTGCCCAGAGCACTTTAGGCAGCTCCTCTGCTCATCTTCCTTTCTTAGCTTTTGGACGTCTCTTGATACCGTTGATGATTACCTTACTGCTGGACTCAGCTTGCCCATTGGCTTGCGGGTACCTGGGTGTTGAGGTCACCAGGTTGATGTTCCATTCATGACAAAACCGTCTTGTTTTATCACTTATAAATTGTGACCCGTTATCACAGATGATCTCACTAGGTACTCCGAACCTGCAAATAATGTTAGTGTGCAAAAAGGATATCACTTCTGTGTCCCTTACCTGCTGGAATGCCCCAGCTTCGATCCTCTTGGAGAAGTAGTCTTTAAGTGCTAGCATGAAGACTTTTTGCCCTAAAGCTACTGGTAGTTTTCCCACAATGTCTATGCCTCACCTCAATGAAAGGCCAGGGTGTCAAGGTGGGATGCAATAACTCAGCTGGCTGGTGGGACATACCTGCATGCTTTTGGCAGCTCTCGCATTTTTGCACATACCTTTTTGCATCTTAGCGCATGGTTGGCCAATAATATCCATATGCTAGGATTTTGTTTGACAAACTTCTCCCTGCTGCATGGGATCCGCACTCGCCTTCATGGAATTCTCTGAGTGTGGGCTCCCACTGATCTTTCTCCAAGCATCTCTGCAACAGGTCATAACTAGCGCAGGCTCCTTTGAATCGGGTACCTGAAATGACATAATACCTGGTAGCTTTCATTCGCAGCTTCCTAGCTTCCAGCTTATCTTCTGGCAGAATGCCCCTTTCCAGGTACTCGATTATTAGCTGAGTCCAGCTAGTGCTTTCTGCGTAGTCGCTACCTGATTGCATTACGTTTACCTGTTTACTGCTGGCTGGCTCAGCTAGATGAGCAATTAGTATTGACTTGAAGTCGCATTTTCTGAGTGCTGATCCCAAGTTAGCTAGGGCGTCAGCCTTGGTGTTCTGGTCCCTTGGAATTTTCCTTATGTTAAACTCTTCAAACAGCTTAGCTTTGTCTTTGACTAACTCCAGGTACGAGGCTATCTTTGAGTCTTTGGCTGCGTATTCTCCTTTTACCTGACTTACTATCAACAGTGAATCACTGAACACATGTAAACTGTTAGCTTTTAAATCGCATGCTAATATCATGCCCGCAATTAAGGCTTCGTACTCAGCCTCATTGTTAGTGGCTTTAAAATCACAACAGATAGCGGGTACTATTATGTCCCCTTGTGGCGACTTTAGTACTACACCTAGGCCAGCTCCTCTGAAATTCGAGGATCCGGACTTACCTACTTTATTGATGTGGCGCACTTCCTCTTCAGCTGCAGCTGCAGCTGCTAGGTCAGGACTAAAGTCTGCCACAAAGTCATCTAGAGCTTGGGATTTTATAGCTGTCCTAGGCAGATACCTAATGTCATGCACACTTAGAGATATAGCCCACTTAGCCATTCTCCCTGAGTGTTCTGGCTTTCTTAATACAGCTTTGATAGGATAATTAGTCATGACATGAATAGTATGAGATTCAAAGTAATGTCTTAACTGACGTGATGCCATGTACAAAGCTAGTACTAGTTTTTCGAGTGATGTGTACCTGGTCTCAGCGTCCAGCAAGGATTTACTTACGTAGTAAACTGGGAGTTGTTGACGTTCTGCTTCTCTAGATAGCACTGCACTTACCGCTTTACTGCTGACAGCTAAGTATAGCTGGAGTGTCTCCCCAGCAGCTGGCTTCGAGAGTAGGGGAGGTTGAGCTAGATAAGTCTTTAGATCTTGCAGCGCAGCTTCATGCTCGACTGTCTAGTTGAATCCTTTATTCTTTTTCAGCACGTTGTAGAACAGGTGGCACTTATCAGATGACCTGGATATGAACCTATTTAGCGCAGCCACTCTCCCACTCAGCTTCTGGACCGCTTTCAGATTCTGAGGTGATTGGATGTTGATCAATGCTTGCACCTGGCTGGGATTAGCTTCTATTCCTCGCTGGGTGACTATATACCCCAGAAATTTTTTGCAGGGACCCCGAAGGAACACTTACTAGGGTTGAGCTTCATCCCATATTTTTTCAGAACTTCGAAAGTTTCTTACAAATGATCCACATGGTCTTCCACTTTCTTGGTTTTGACCAGCATGTCATCTATATAAACTTCCATTGTATCTCCCAGCTGCTTCTCGAACATTTTGTTGACTAGCCGGTGATAGGTAGCACCTGCATTCTTCACCCCAAAGGGCATCACCTTGTAGCAATAAATACCTCTTTCAGTCATGAAGGCCGTTTTTTCTTGATCTGCAGGATCCATGAGTATTTGATTATAGCCAGAATATGCGTCTAGGAAGGTTAATCTTTCATGTCCAGCTATAGCGTCTACTAATGCATCAATATGCGGTAGTGGAAAAGGGTCTTTAGGGCACGCCTTGTTGAGATCAGTAAAATCAATGCACACTCGCCATTTGCTATTTTTCTTGCCTACGACCACCACATTAGCCAGCCAATATGGGTACTTGACTACTCGGATCTTCCCAGCTTTCAGCAGCTTCTCTACTTCCTCATTAACTATCAAATTTCTTTCCGGAGCGAAGTTCCTTCTTTTCTGTTTAACGGGTTTTGAGTTGGGGTCAACATTCAGCTTATGGGTAATGATGTCAGGCTCAATGCCTACGATATCTTCATGGCTCCATGCGAAACAGCTTATATTCTTCTTTAGGAACTCAATGATCCGCTGAATTTCTTCAGCTGGCAGGGATGCCCCAATCTGCACTCTCTGTTCCGGCTTTGCTGGGTCCAGTGCTACTTCATTTACATCTTGCTCTGCTGGCTTGGCTGGCGCTGGACCTTGTTGTAATTGCTAGATAGACTCTTTCTTTGCTTTCAGAGATATGCTATAACACTCCCATGCCAGCTTGCGATCGCCCTTGATTTCTTGCACTCCCCATTTGGTAGGAAACTTGATAGTATGATGATAAGTTGAAGGCACAGCTCGCATTTTATGGATCCATGGTGTCCCCATGATGATATTATACGCTAAGGGACAATCTACGACATTGAATCTAGTTTGCAAGTTGACTCCCTTTGCATAGGTAGGCAGCACGATCTCTTCGAGCGTTGTAGCTGGCTCGCCATTGAATCCGAACAAGACAATTGCTTTCCTGAGAATGTCAGCCCTCTGTAGCCCCATGCTCTCGAGGGCACTTTTGAAAATAATATTAGCTGAGCTGTCGTTGTCTATTAAGACTCGCTTCATGAGGCAGTTGCTAACGGTGAGCGACACGACGAGGCCATCATGATTGTCAGCTTCTTCATCTCCATCTTCCTTGTCGAAACTGATAGTCATACTCCTGAGCTTTTTCTCTTCTGCGCTTCTATGCAGATTTGGCGCAGCTTTAGAACCTTCTCGGGCGAATCTTTTAGCTGTAGAGTATGTTAGTCCACATATTTCTGAACCACCAGAGATAGAATTAATTACCTTATCGTGTAGAGGTTCAAGTGGTGGACGAGGTTGCTGCTGGCTGGGACCAGCTTTGTCCTCTCGCTGCCTCTTCTTACCCATCAGATGCTCGAGATAGCCTTTTTTAAGCAGCCAGGCTACTTCTTTTTTGAGGGCATTACAGTCTTCTGTCCGATTGCCATGGTCACCATGGTAGCTGCACCATTTAGTGGTGTCTTTCTCGCTGTCCGGTCCATCGCTCTTGCGCGGCCATCTAGCTGTTGTCCCCAGCTTTTCGAGCGCATTTACTACGCCTCTTGCATCCACATCAAAGCAGTAGGAAGCAATAGATGGGTAGTCATTGTTAGCATATTTACATGTGGCCTTGCTGGCTACATTATTGGTTTCGCGCTTTTAATATGGCTGGTGACGCCAGTCACTTTTCTTCTGATTCTGGGCCTTTCGATCATAGCTGGGCTCGCTCCCATACCTGGACACCTCGTCTTCTTCGACGCGGATCTCGGCCATAGCTCTAGCTCTAACGTCCTCGAACGTGCTACAGGGGTACCTGGTCAATTCATAATACAGTCTAGATTTATATGTTAGACCTCTCCTGAATGCTTCGATAGCTGTGGGGACATCCAGGTTCTTGACTGAGATCATCTCCTTGTTGAACCTCCAGGTACTGCCTCACAGCTTCATTTGCCTTCTGAGTAATGCGATACAGGTCGCCTGTGTGCTTCTCCAGGAGGTGCTCAGGAATGGACAGAGTCCACATCTTTTGCTTGTATTGCGCCACATGATCATAGGGATCCGCAGCTCCATCGTACAGCTTGTGAGGCTGGGTCACATTGATCTTCTTAGGAATCCTAGCCCTTGCAATTTCATCCACGAAGGGGGACTGCGCATAACCATTGGGAGATTCTTCAGCCAAGGGGGTTGGTGCTCCAGGTAATTTCGCTAGCATGCGAAGTATCTTTCTGTTCTGAGATTCCAGGAGCGCCATTTTCTTGGTGGCGGGATCTGCTTCCTCTTCTTCTTCATAAGACCTGGCTTCTTCGTCCTCGCCTTCGCTGGCGCCAGAGTCCTCGAGATCGAGATTACGGGGAATCATGCCATGGCTACGAGACTTGGGCGTCTTGCTACTCTTGACAGACTCCAGCTCCTTCCTGAGACTATCAATAGTCTGCTGTGTTTCAGATTGATTGCGGCGAAGGTCTTCTTGAGCCTTCAGCAAAGCGGCCTTCATCATTTCGGCGATATCATCAGCCATCTTTTTCTAGAGGGGAATGAAGGTATTTTCTTTTTGAGATTTTTGTGAGAGTTTAGCTGTAGAGCCCCACGGTGGGCGCCAAACTGTTTATGCCAAATTCTGACCAGGCAGAACATAGCTGAGGATCTACAGCTAATGAAGATGCAGCTAATAACAATAATGGATGCTAGCTACGAAGGCGAACAAATGTAGAAAAGAGACAAGGCACCAAGAAATGGTGACGCGGAAAACCCCAAGAAGAAGGGTAAAAACCGCGGGTGGAATTGAGTCCACCAATCCACTATGTATCAGAATTACAGCTTACAGCTTATAGCTTATAGCTTGCAGCTTATACTAAGTACACTTATGAATATTGTAAAAGCAAAGGAAAGTGTTTGAATGTAAATGATGTTAAGAACTGCCCTTTCTAAGATACTCCTACTTCTATATATATACTCGTACATTATTCGAACGTTGCTTTACAATTGAACGTTGTGCAACTAACTCCTAATAAGGTGCCATGACCTCCTAAAATCAAGGGATATCTCCTCATTCTGCTCAACAGCTGCTTTCACCCTATTTTTTAGGCATAACAACATTCTTTGACTTGGTCTTGATTAGTATCCAATGCTTTTTACCGAATTATCTTCTGAGCTTCATAAATGCTTGTTGTAGCTGCTACCTGATGTTTCCTAACTGCGTTCCAGATAACAGTGGCAATCACCCTACCTGCATTTTCCAGCTTAGGCAAAAATTAGGACATAACAATCATTAATGCGATTGTGAAGCAAAGGAGACAATTATGCAAGGTTTAGTTTTCATCTAAATTACTCGAGTCCTCTCTTGAATGGCCCTCAAGAATAACCACTTAGTCAATCAACTAAATCCTCTCTCGAATGGTCTTTAGTTAATTGTTTAAGAGATTCAATAAATTCGGAAAACCCCTAATGAAGGATCCCCTTAATTTCTACCCAATATCTTGGCGTAGAAATTAAGTTGATTCTTGGGGATGATAAAAAAAAGTTCAAAATTCAATTTAAGAACATTTGAATCCAAAGTATCAAAGCATAAATGTGAGCAATATCTATCCTAAGGTCTCAAAACACCAAGATCAATGCATAAACTTCTTTAAAACATCATAATCACATCAACAAAACATTTAAACCCTAATCCATACTTTCATTCTAATCCTAAATAAGAAACTACTCACTAATCATGGATTCTAAGCCATCAAACATGAAATCTATGACTAACCTAAGGCTAAACATGATTAATAGATAATTAAACTAATAGAAATAACAATTATGAGACTATAAGAATGGAGAACTAATAATAATGAAGAATGAGAACAACCACCAAAAGATGAATAAAAACTGAAAGTTGAAATTACATTGAATGAAAAGTACCTTTAATGTTGTAGGAATCAGAAACTATGATCAATGAATCAAATATCTAGCAACAAGTTTAAAGTTTTTCTCTCTAATATAAACCCTAAAAATACTCTCTATGAACTAGAATAATAAAGCAGAAGTTAAAACTAAAACAAAAACTATCGTTTTTAAGTTGGCTCATATTTTTCTTTTCCGAAAATGAAGGGTGCAGGTACACCAAGAGGAGGTGCAGGCGCACCACAAGTAGGTGCGGTCGCACCGAAAGGAGGTGCGGGCGCACCAAAACCAGGTGCGGTCGCACCACTCTTTCTTATTTGGTCGAACAGTTCAACTTGAAACGAGTATAACTTATTCGATTTGTATCCAAATCAAGCTTATGATCAGTCGTTGGAAAGTTATCGAAACGAGCTTTCACCTCTAAAATGGAGAAGAAAGAGGGAAGAAAGGGGAGAAAGAGGATCAAAAGGAGCTAAAAGGAGTCCATAAAGTACGTTAAAAGCGCACTTATCGGGGCTCCATAAATAAATACAACATAATACAAAACCATTGCCCACTTAACTTCACAAAATATAAAATTATTACATATTTCTAACAGGGTAATACTAGTGGAATCCGGCCAAAACAAAGCTATCCTGCCTTTTGTGATTCACTATCTATTTCACAACAATTGCTTCATCCTATTTTGCAAACTTTGGGGGTTAACATTTTCATTAGAGACATAGTTTTAGACAAAAAACTATATCTAATTTACAACAGTTTAGCATGAGATATATATAAGAAAATTTGGATGCTTTTGATAAAACAGCCCGGCAATTCCATGCTAGCATCTTCATGTTACCCCTCGAGGCTGTTGATGGCAATCGCGCCTCTTTGTACAACAAAAATAGTTTCCAGCTTACTTCCTTCATCCTGAATTTATGAGTTGTAGGTTGCTTCCCTATGTAGTGCTCACTCCACTTGAAGCTCCATCTTCCCTTTGCCCTTTGGATATGTGTCTTTTGGGTTTTGTTTCACTATAATATATATCACACAAGTTAGTTGAAGAGCTGCTATGTTGAGCCTCTGACCAGTCCCATTTATTTTCAATAGTGTCCTATTTGAAATTTAAAATCATCTTAAAACTCACGTTGGGATGCGAGTTGGAACAATTTTGGTTTCGCATCAAAATCCTCTTGTGACCCCTTCTTTGTTTTAAAGAAAATTCTTTTTTGAAAAACTGGAGGGGGCCTTAATTGGGCTTTGTACTGGGCTTGAGATACTTAACTTACCTACGTCGAAAAAAATATCATCGAAACTTGAATAATCCTAGTCCCGTGACCAATACGTGTCGCTTTCAGGCTCCCAAAAGTCATTGACTCAGTGGGGTAGTTTGGGCTTATTGCTGGTGGACTAAACCTCATAGTATAAACTGTGAGAGAAGATTGGGTATAAGCTGAGATTAATATATACTTGGTTCAGGTGGGGGAACTCAAAGGAGATTATGATTACTTGGGAGTCATCGGTTCCATTATTTTTTTTGGGTGTGGGGCTTGGTAAATTTCTTTGGGCCTAAATGGATCAAACTCAGGAAACACTGAGGCAAAAAGTCTGTCAGTTTCCGAAAGACGGGTTGTTGGTATTCGATTGTGGGTCATATATTCTACATATTCCAATTGATTAAAAAATATTGATGTTATGGAGATGTCATTTTTCTACTGAAGGGGAAGTTTCTAGGATATCTAAGGGTTTGTACTTTAATTGACTGGCTCAAAGAGGAATATTTCAGGAATTGCATGCTTGGAAGAGGGTTTGGATTTAAAGCAGGTGGTGTCTTTGTTTCGTTAATTGTGGTAGTTGGGGAAGTTTTCTGCCTAGTCTGCATGCACAACTTAGTCCAACCCCAAGAATGCAGAAGGATGGGGATCAAAAACATAAATGCACTCCATTGAAACTTCTCTAAGTGTCTTTGATGCCACGTAGGAGAGAACTCATTTCCTATATGTATGATATTCTATTTAAATTTCCAAAGCACTTCAAGTAATGTTTATTCTCTGCTATCAGCTTGCTTCTACATATTTTTTTTATTTTATATAATAAACAGTTAGGTGGACAATTAATAAAAGGAGGGAACTAACCTCGAGAGATGGAGCCCTTGAGCCTCTCACCTGTACTTGGGATGAATGTTTTTAATTATGACGTCAGCCTTTTCTCCTTTCCATTTCCGCCATGTAGTGGTGGGATATTTGATATCAGTCGTCAGAGTTTGTGCAGCCATTGATCAAATGAGTCCCCTTCCTCTAAGCCTATATATGACGGTGTTGCCAGACGTGTGACTTTTCCTCCTTCTCCATATATTTTCTGCTTTGCACCTAATGTAATGGAGTTCACTCTTGGGATGGCGTGGATCTCTTTCGACATTATTTCAAATGTATCGTCCTTAGGTAGAACCTTAAAATCTTCAACCTTTGTTAATAGATCGAGTATGGAAGTACGGTTTGCTTGTTTCCTTGTCAAACCTCAGATCTTAGATGTATAAAGGGGGAGGTTAAATTTATCAATGTGTACTTCTTTCCCTTAACCTTGGATGCACATCCATCCAAGTGGTTCAGATCGCTGAATAAAACCAAGCTGAATGACTGGGACTACATTAGAGTAGAGTTCCACAAACAATACATATACAACACTCAGCTTCCCATCGGTCTTCGTGAGTTGGAGTTAACTAAACAAAACTCCAATGAAGACTTCGTCACCTTCATTAACAGATGGAGGGAAAAGGCTGCACAAATGACTAACAGGCCATCTCAAGAGGATCAAGTCCGACTGGTGATTCGTAACTTGCAGCCCAAGTATGAGGATCATATTAAATTCCAACCTATAGAGTCTTTCACGAACCTCTATAAGGTAGGCATGCTGATTGAAGAAGAGGTACAAGTCAACAAGAACAAGGGTTCTAGCAACAACAACTCTTTCAAGAAGAGTAATAACAACCCTTCTAGCTCTAACGTTAATGCCATAACTACTGAAAAGCGAGGCTATCAAGGCCCTCAAAGGACATTCACTCCATTGGGCATGGCCCTAGAAGAAGCCTTCCCTAGGCTTCATGCAAAAGGAGCATTTTAGCCTCTTGGCCCTACTCCAGACCCTGCTCCTAAGAAAAGATCCAGTAAATAGAATCCTAATGCATAGTGCAAGTATCATCAAGGAAATGGCCATATGACATCACACTGCTGGACTTTGAAGCATCATCTATAGGATATGGTTGAAGACTGTAGATTACTAGTTCCGCCTCCAGCAAAGTCAACAACAATAGCAACCCCTTAGGCAGTGCCTAAATAATGTCGAAGTTTAGTCATTTAGCGTCAGGTTTCTATGTTGAGTCGGAGAGTCCCTCCCCTAGCTACTTCATTTCCTTTCCCGTCGAGTCCATGATCTTTAGAACTCTATCAGCCCTGTTTCATTCATTTTCAATTAATGAAATAATCGCATTTCCTTTTCATTTTCATTGGCCTTCCATCATTTTATTTATGATTCTAATTCAATGATGAAACTTAAATCACTTAACGACCTTGACTAATAATAATAACAAAAGAGATCTAAAATAAAAATACTGGACATACTTTAGATTAAGAGTTATTCTTCTATTTCCTCCGTCATCTATAAACCATCATCGTCATTAGTCAAATATCCCTTCAACATCAAAGCTCCATAAATAGCCTCAAGCCTTCCAGTACCTATAACCAATCACTTGTGTGCAAGCCTCGCACATAAAAAAATCAATGTCAGGCAAAAACAAAAGAAGTGAAAAAAATTCAGTGCGAAAAAAAAAAGCAAAAGCAAAAGAAAACGCACACGACAAAAAGGAAAAAATGCAAAAAAAAAAAAAAAAGAAAGAGCCAAAGACAAAAAGAAATAAAAGTCAAGTTAGGGGGCTTGGAGACAAGTTCTACCCCTCATTCAAATCCTTCAACCCCATCAAACCATACAATCCAATTCCATGATCCTCCATTCGCCAAATCAATTAAACCTTCATTTAAACCCCAAGCCTTAAACCTTTCAACCTTTCATCAATCCTAACTCCTTCTTCGAGGTGTGTTCAAGCCCGCTAGGTTGAAAACCCGAAAGGGCGCCCTAGGCAAAAATTAGGTCACCAAAAAAAAAATATAATAATAATAAATAATAAAGAAATCAGATCCAGAACTACAAATGGTCTGATTCCGCAAGGATATGTAGGAATCCTCATCTCGAGATCCGACCACTTCAATAAAATAAAATTAATTAAGGTCTAATGATTTGATTTTCCATAATTCAAGAGCATACTCTTTTTAGATCCCGACATAGACTCGAGTATGAACCTCGCTTCGTTAAAATCTTATCCCACCAACATTCATTTGAGTCACAAAATTTGAACATTTTTATTTTTTAATCCAAGCTCTCCTTTTCCCCGAAGGACTCTCTGACAATTCCATGGTCTATGGTGATATTTGACTTTGCCTATACCAAATTCCTACAAAAAAAATCCCCAACGACAACTTTCAACGTTCAAGACAGATCAACTACATTACAATATCAGAATAAGTACATGCCAGATTCAAGACAAGCTCACCCAAAGTGGGGAATTCTTATATGTGGTGGTGCCTCCAAATCAAACTCTCAAGAGTTGTAATCCGCAAACCTCGTTTACGGACCCCGATTATTTACTAAAAAAGATTTTCGAAAAATATTCTATCTATTTATAATCATTCTATCATTTGACACATCTTCTAGCCTTGCAAAATCCTGACCTTGCATTGCAGCCTTGCAAAATCATAACCTTGCATTGCATACATTCTAGTAGCATAACCCTGACCTTGCATGACATGTCATCCCTTATCTTTGCATAATCCTAATCCTTTCATAGCGTCTCATGCATCCTTACAGAGTCTAAGTTTGCATCTTTGCATCATTATGTGTTTATCTGAGTTGCACCTATCTGCTAACATCTTCTTCTGTATGTAATCAGATTGCTTGTAGCAATTGCCCTGCATACTGACTTTGTTTTGCAGATACCGACGTATATAGATCACTTTTAAACTGTAGAGTGTTTAGAATCTTTCTCTATCTCGATACCATATACTTTGACTTTCAGTTTCCTGAACCTCAGTCAAAGTGGGGGCTTCTGTAGACAGATAATTGTGTCTCCCCATTTAAGGATACGATGATGAAACATATTATGGTCTTAACTGGTTCGACCCAAGGGTAGAGTAGTCTGAAAAGTCATTCAAAACCATTTCGAAAAGTGTTAAAGTCTTATCTAAAGCCTAATTAATTATTCATGATAATTACTTGTATTTTGAGTCCTATTCTTTGAAAAGCCCAATTAATTGTTTAACAATAATTAATTGATTTATTTTAATAAGTAAATATTTTCAAAAGATATTTTTATAGTTAAATTATATTTTATCCCGTAAAATCATTGATTTATTTTAATAAATAAATATTTTTAAAAGATATTTTTATAGTCAAAATCAGAATTTATCCCGTAAAATCAGATTTTCGGAATTAAAGGATAAAAGAAATATTTTACAACGTGTTTTCTAAAAAGCTGGCAAAGGCACGTCAGGAGGCAGGCTGGTGCGCCTAGCGCAGGGCCTTGCACCGAGCGCAGCTTTGTCCACCTGTGTCAGGTGCACTAATTTGCACCTGGCATGTGGATTTCTGACTCATTTAGAGTCATACGTCAAGCGTTCTGCGTGAGACGTGAAGTTTCTTTTTTTATCTTTTTCAAAACGTGTGCCACATGTACGTTTTTTACTGAGCATGTCGTGTCATACGCTTGACACATCAACCTGCGCCAGACGCAGCTCGCGCGTGGGACGCAATGTCATTTTCCCCATAAATAGGCCTGATTCCCGTAGAGATTTTAGGAACAGATTTATAATATTAACACACTTCGAACTCGACGAACATATTACGAACTTCTCTACGAACTACAAAACCTCCCTACAAGATTCATACTTTCAAACACAAACACATTCAAATCTATACTTTCATACATTTAGATATTCAGGCTTCACGATTGCTTGTCCTGAAGGTTGTCAATCTCGCAGACCCAAGCCACGGTATAATCTTGAAGGTCCTTAAATAAATTCTTTATTTTTATATTGAATTTTCTAACTGTTTTTTCCATTATGTAGATCTTTAATACATAATCGTTCTACTGTATATTCTAAAAAAAACTTTCTTTCTTTTCATACATGAATATTATATGATTGTCCTGCATTGTTGCTTTTATCACCCAAAAGTTAGTTTTGCTAATCAAAGACCTAAAGAATTTTTCTGATATTAATCAGATTAATTTGGACAACCTGCTAGGTTACTTGTAATATGATTGCATAATAACATATTGCCAAAAGTAGTCTTCTATGTGTTTCTTGAACCAACCTAGACTAGTTATTTTTAGGGTGCTTAAAACATTGTGTGGTTATTCTATTGCATACACATTGACATGAATCGATATTTAGTAGAGGCCTACAATGGGCAATATAGTTCATGACTGTACTGTACCCTCACCCCGAACTCAATCTTTGGTTCAGTTTGACCATACGTGGAGTCTAGACGGGGAAATTCACATTGGATAAGTTACTAATTTGTCCCCATAATTTTTCAATAGCCAATTAGGTTTATGATTCTTCCTTTAAAGACTTGTTGGCGACTTCGAAAATATTTTCAATAGAAAACCTTTACAATGGGGTAGTCAAATCTAATACGTGCTCATCCCGCGTAGGCGAAATAAAAACACACATATAGGTAGGGAAAAGGAGAAACAGATAAAAAAAAATGAAAAATAATGGCGGTATACATATACAGTATAAACTACTACACTTCGGGAGTTAGTAATTAATTTTAAGGTGGAGTTTAGCAAGTGTCAAATAATGGGCAGAATTTTTAAGTAAATCATGGAGGTACATGATACAAAGTTACACACTTTCATCCATTTTGCAACATGCTCTTGTGTACATAGTTAAGAGCATCTGCAATGATAAATGTGTCATCACTAAGGGTCTATCCACTCTCTCTTCTTATTATATCTTTTTCAAGATCCATGAACAATGTTGTTTGGCTCTGTAACAAGTTCTCCACGCTCTATGTGTCCCATGATAAAAAAAAAATAAGGACACATGTCATGCTCATAGAAAAGTAAAGGCTCCCGGAGTAGACTATGAAGATTCGTCTAAGAGTCTCATTGTTGGGTAGAACTAGCTCTCCATTTTTTTAGTCCTTAGAGAGCTAGCTGGAGAGCCCCACGCGATGTACATACTCTTGGTAGAAATGAGTATTAACAGTATGGGTTAAGAGAGATTAGTTATTTATCATTGTTTCATCACTTTCAGTAAAAGTATGGAGCATAATTGCAGAGTTAAAAATAATCATAAAAAAAGAGTGAAGCTTAAATTATAAATATTACAATTTATATGAGACAGGATAAAGATGAAAATTATTCCAATTACTACAAGACATAAGAACTACATCCATCGGTCCCTAGTAACGAAGGGTATAATATAAATGCTCTGTTCTAAGCTTTAAAAGGTTGGCCCGTGTCCAACCAAAGACTGAAGCGAGAAATACTAATACCAACCCGCTAATAGACATCCTCAAGGTGTTAAATAAAAAAAATATATATTAGCATTCATATATAAGATAATTGTACGATGAGTCTGTTGTGTTCACCTTATTTTTCGTCCTTATAAGAAAAATAAGTTCAGATAAGCTCAATTAATTTTAAATAAGTTTAGATAAGTTTAGTTGAACAAAATTAATAAGATTTAGCATACTCACAAATAAGGTCTAATAAGTTAAGATAAAGTCTAATAAGGAGTAATAATAGGGGTATTCGTTTGAAATTATTGTTGCTTATCATAATTTTTCTGAACTTATCTGAAGTTAACTGAATTTATCACAACTTATATGAAGTTAACTAAATTTATCAGATTTTAATAGACCTTCTTTTTGCTGAGCTAAACGTATCAGTACTTATTAGTCATTCTCTGCACTAGTTATGAAAATCCGTTGAACAGAATAGAGCCAAGAACTAATAAGTTACGCTAAGTTTAGATGAACAAAAATAAGATTCTATTATTCACCTTATTTTCAGTTTTTATCAAAAAGAAATAAGTTAAGATTAATTCTGATAAGGTATAACGAATATTAATAAGCTCTAGATAAGTTTGATTCGCTAGGAAAGGTCTGACATTCTGAGAAAATAAAGTCTAATACGTTTAGATAAATTCTAACAAGTTTTAAAAGAACTAAAAAGGTCTAATAAGTTGTGATAAATTCTCATAAATTAAGTTTAAGATAATGGTTTTTCACCAGGTACCCCTGAGGTTTCACAAAATGCACGAGGTACCCTTATATCACTAGTAGAAAAACGACAATTTGCGTCCTCTGATGTGCGTCGCACTTAAACGGAAATGACGCAAAAACCCTATTTGCGTCGCACATGAAGAAGAGTGCGACGCACATCTAAGCTATCTGCGTCGCATCGTATTTGTGTGCGTTGCAAAAGACCAAATTGCGTTGGACCACATGGCCCATCCGACGCAGATTTTGGCCCATCCAAATATTTAACCTAAAAAGTAACCGCGCCTCTTCATTTTCCCCTCTCTCCCTCGCGCCTCTCTCCTCACAGTCTCTCAAACCCTAAAACTCTATCTCTCTCCTCACAGTCTCTCAAACCCTAAAACTCTATCTCTCTCCTCAAACTCTCTCTCTCTCCTCAAACTCTCTCTCTCTCCGGCCACTTCTTTACAGTCGACGAACTCAATCAGATCTACGAATGCGTTCATCGTTCGTTTCAGATAACTCGTTTACATCTCGTTCACCATCTCTCTCTCCGACGGTTCGTTCACCATCTCATGCACCGACGGTTTGTTCTTTCTTTTTCGTTTCATTTCGTCACTAGTTTTCGAGAATCGGCGCGCACAACCTCTCTCTCTCCGACGCAGGAACGCAACCTCTCCGGCGAAGTTTTTGATGTGAAGTTCAACGAAAAACGCCCGACATCTTTGTTCATCTCTAGATCTGCTCCATCTTCGTTAAAGAAACGCTGACATCCATGGCGAAGCGAAATACGAATGGTTAGGGTTCTGATTTCAATTCTTTCTCGATTTTTGTAAAAATAATAAGTCTCTACTAATTTCGTTTCGTCATAATCATAGTCGATGAATTACATCAGTTTAGTGCTCATCTTGAATTAGGATTTTGATTTTTTTTATCTTTTCTCATTTCAGAGATTTCGGTATTTTGCTCGAGTATGAGACACGAGCAGCAATTGATACCCAAACAGGAAGAAGATATCAATTATTTGTTGATTTCACAAATAATCTGCTCGAGTATTGTTGTAATTGTGCTCGAGTATCTCTAGATCTGCTCCATCTTCTGTATTGTTGTAATTTTCTTTTTTAATTTTCAGTAATTTTCTCATCTTAAGTTTCTGTAAATCATGTATTGTTTTTAGTTTTTTTTTTCTGTAAACGGATGATTTGGATTTTAGTTTGGACACAACACAGATGAATTTTTGCAATACTATTAAGATTTTCATTCTGTTTTAGATCTGATGTTTGAAGGATGCAAAATATATTTTTTTTAATAAAAAAGACCTGATTTGCGTCGCACCTAATCACGGATGCGACGCAAATTCATTTTTTTTAAGCAAAAAATACCTGATTTGCGTCGCTCCAAGTGATTCATGCGACGCAAATCACTTAAAAATGGCTGTTGGGTTAGAAATGGGGGGCTGGCAAGATCCACTTGCGTCGTACCGTATACAGGCCGGTGCGACGCAAATAGCCCACCCATTTGCGTCGTTTCTTGTCCGACGCAGATAGTTTCCTAGTCATTTGCGTCGAGGGCTTTGGCGTCGCACCTGCGTCCGACGCAAATGGGCGCCTCACATCCGACACAAATGTTTCAAAAATGCACCAGATGCCATGTGATTTACATAAAATGCACCAAATACCCTTAATGACTAACGGTGTTAAGTTTTCGTCAGCTTTATTTACCATTTTGCCATTATTAACACATAACTCTAAACCTTAAACCTTAACCCTAATATTAACCCCCTAATCCTCCCCCAGCACCCAGCAGCCAACCCTCCTCCCCCACCCCATCACCCAGCCTTCCTTCCCCACCCCCCCACAGTAGCCCCCCTTCTCCCCCACCACCCTAGTCCCCAGCAGCCCCCTCCTCCCCACCCCCACAGCAACCTCCCTTCTCCCCCACCACCCTAGTCCCCAGCAGCCCCCTCTTCCCCACCCCCCGGAGCAGCCCCCTCTCCCACCCCACCAGTCTCAGCAGCCCCTTCCTCCCCCACCAAGCACCCAGCCCTCCTTCCCTACCCCCACAACAACCCCTTCTCCCACCACCCCAGTCCCAGCAGCCCCCCTCCTCCCCACCCCTGCAGCAACCCCCCCCCTTCCACACCTTCACCCCGCCAGTATCCCCCACCCCTGTCGAATTCCCCCTCTCCCGTCAACACACACAGCAGATGTAATAGCCGGTATTTTTAAACTTGTTTAAGGTGAGTTTAATTATTTATTATAAAACTAGGCTATTTGGAAAATTACTTATGATTTTTGTTTTGGGAAAATTTATGAATTAAAATGTTTTGAATTTCTTTTGATGATTTTAAATCTGATGTTAGAAAAAGAAAATATACAATAAAAAAAAAAGAGAAAGAGAAGAAAAAGAAAGAAAACAACTCATTTCCTTATGTTTCGTGGCATTGTGTGGGAATGCCACAATTGTACTTAGCTGTCCAAATTTCATAAAGCCTTAGTAAAGGTAAATAGAAACCCCAACACCCTTCTTCAAATTCAGACCCAATTCATCCATTCCTTTGATATCTCAAGCTCGCATCTTGTCATCTGCACCTCTATTTACTTTTCTCTTCGAATTCCATCTAATTGCGATCAACCAGTGATGTTGTTTAGTGTTCTTAATTTCGTTTCTCTCTCCTCTGCTTCCGCGGTGCTGCTGCTGCTGTCGTAATGCCGCCACCGGTGTTTTGCTGATGTGTCGGTGCTGCTTCTGTTTTGTTGTTGTGCGCCAGTGCTATCGTTTTCCGGTCCTCTTCGCCGGCGAGCTGCCACCATCGCTGCTGCACGTTGTTATGGTTGTTGAGTTCTTCAAATTCTTATCTCTTTAACAAGGTATAATTTTGGGTTTAATTGTGAATCTTATTTCATCAAGTTCAATCTAATTTATATATGAATAATGGTTCTGATTTTTATAGTTGAATTTGTTATCAATTTGAACAAAAATCAGATTATGATATACCAATTTGGTTTGTTGATATTAAAGATTGAATCTTTTGGCTTTTATTTAATCAATTGAGAGTTATAAATATAAAGTGGTACTTCTTGAGTAAGTTTACAAAATCTGATTTTATAAACTATGTTGTTTTGATAATATTCTTAGAGATTATTGTTGTGTGGGCAAGTAGGTGCAGAATTATGAATTTGAGTCATATATAATCAGTTGGCTAAGTTGAGGATTCAGAAATTGGAATTATGATTTTAGATAATGTATAGATTAGAATTGGTTATTGAATTGAGTTTTATTATATTAGTAAGTGAAGTAAGTAGAGTTGAACTTAGGATTAATTAAGTTGGCATGTCAGATTGATGATATGAATTAGATTAGTGGAAGGGTTGTATTAGTTTATAGCAGATTTTAGAGAGTTTAAGAATGAATGATAATTGTTGTTATTGTTGTATTGAGGTGATTGTTGGGGAATGCCTTTAAGAAGTATATGATTCAATCTAAGATGAAGGTCAAGTTCATGATTCTTGGAGGTTGCATATAATCGTTCTTGAGTTATTATGGAGTTGGATTATCGTATCGAGGTAACCTTTATGTTCAGCAAAAATGAAATTACATGCCCATGTTATATTGTGTTTTCAATATCATACATTGCTTATAGTCATGGCCATGGTTATAGATGCATATTTATAAGTTAATTGTGAATTGATATTTGATGGTTATGGAAGAATAATGCTTTGGTTATGTTATTGGAATTGTTTGGAAACTATAAAGTATTCTAGAAATGTGATTTGAGTGTGATAATGAGAAAATGTTTTCGAAATGGTTTTAGCTGGCTTAGTTTATGAACTGAGATGAATAGTGGGCAAGGTACAGGTGGAGTAAAAATAATTCGTATATGAGTTAAGACCAGATAAGGTCGAATATTATGTTAAGTTATGTTATAAGCCTGTACTTGCCAGCGATTTATGCAATGTGACTAAGCTATGCCAGCGATATATTTAAAAGATGAATTATTTCCGAACAATTACCAAGTTGTTTCTGATATGAAAAATGTTTACGAACCAAAACCGTTTTGACGGGCTGAAGTAAAGTTACTGAGTTTTTCGCTCATTTTAGTTTTGTTTCTGTTTTGTATTTTCTTCCGTAATCTGCAGGTTTGTGTTGGGAGCTCATAGTGGATCGAAAGTAAAGAGTCGATTATTGAATTGTAGATATCCTTGTATTCTAAGGTTGTATTTGGAAGTATGCAAGCTCTTAGTGGAGAATTTAATATTCTATTGTTTTGGGAATAAAGTAAATTGTAATCTGTTATTGGTTGTGAAGATTATTATGTTGTGGGCCCTGACCCATAGGTCCAGGATCGTGTAAAAAGGTTTTGTTTCCGCTGCGAGTAAATAGTTAATTCGAGGTTATGAAATGTTAATTGAGTTTTATGGATCTTAAGTATGATTAGCTAGCAGCTCGGAAGTGCGGGTTGTTACAGCAGAACCCCCATTCCATTCGCAACAATTAGAGAGAAAGAAAAAGTGATTGGGGATCGGTTGGTTGAAATTGACGGGGGTGGGGGAATTTAACAAAAATCGACGGGGGTGGGGGAATTTAACAAAAATCGACGGGGGTGGGGATTTGAGGGAAATCGAGGGGGTGGGGAGAACGGGGGTGGGGGCTGCTGCGGGGGTGCGTGGGGAAATCGACGGGGAAGGGGGTTGTGGTGGTGGTGGTGGGGTGGGGGAAGGGAGTGGAGATGGTGGTTGTTGGGTGGTGGTGGGAGGGTTAGGGTTTAAAGTTAGGGGGTTAAGGTTAGATTAAGGTTTGAAGTTAGGGGGTTAGTATCTAGATAACGCTAGAAGTTAGGGTTTATATAGTTAATTAGGATTTAATAAGGGTTAGAGGTAGAGGTGGGCATGGGCCGGGACAACACGATGTTTCGGCCCGGCCCAGCACGATTTGGGCCCGGCTCGGCTTGTTGTCCGCTACGTGGGCCGCGGGCCTGTCACGATCAAGAAATTTTATTTCAGGCCCGCACCGATACGAGTCCGCCTAGATGGCCCATGGGAAGCCCCACGGGCAGAATGGTCCTTTCCTTTTTGTTTTTTAGCCTAAAACTATCAAAAATCTAAAAAACAACATAAAACATGGGCCAGCCAGCATGAGGCACGAGCCCGGCCCGCGGGCCTGGGCGGGTCGTGGACAAAATCTGAAAATTTCAAGTCCGGCCCGGCACGGCCCGCAATCATAGTCTCGGGCCCAAATCGACCCGCCAGTTTCCTAAGCCCGCGGGCCGAGCCCGTGAATAGGCTCAGTCCGGCCCATACCTAACTCTAGTTAGAGGGATTAATTAACGCTAAAAGCTAACGGAAACTTAACATCGTTAGTCAGTAAGGGTACTTGGTACATTTTATACAAATTACAAAGGTATTTCATGTAGTTTAGAAATAATGAGGGTACCTAGTGCATATCGTAAAACTATGTTTGGTGAAAAAACGCTTAAGATAATTTTGGATAAGTAAGGATTACTTGAATAGAAAATGTTGGTTCATTCATTACTGCTGAGCGTGGCAAGGATTGGAGAAAAAGCAAAAGGAGCAAAGTGGGGAAACTTTTAGGTATGCAGAATTGCACAGTAGCGGTTAGTAGCAGCAGTGATGGGGTAGTGCCACGCGTCCATGGTGACATTGGTTTACTGGGTTGCTGCAACTAAACGCTACGAAACCTATACACCACAAACATCAAAAAGGTCCTTTATTCATCACACTCACACACTTGGACGGCCGTGATTTGATTCTAGTCCCCCTTAATCAAAGGTCAAATATTTCTGCCCTTCTATTCTCTAATGATGCTCCCACTCAGCTGTCAAATCTTCGCTTTATTTTCACGCAACTTTTTAATGATGTCGGCTAATGCCTATCTTCGATTTGTTTTCTTGCGGCTCAAACCCATGCCTCGCTAATTAGTTCAACTGTAATTAATGATTACTTGAAATTCTTATTCTTGTATCAATTGAATTGAATTAAATTTAAGTAAGGAAAAAGTAAATTGGAAATGAGATGAGACAAACAAACTAAATTAAATTGAACGAAATTGAATTAAATTGAAAAAAAAGTTTAAAAAAATATCTAGTTTGTAATTACTGTGGCTGCCTCTTTTTGAAAAAGCCAAAGCTTACTAAGCCACATAAATCACAAATTTGACTTCAACTATAGAGGAGAAACACAATTGAGGTTTGAGGACATGTATTTGGCTGGAGATTGCTCATAATAGTCAAATAAGATTAATTGAGGTGTAGGATGTCAAACTTACTTGGTACCACACTAGGCACACTGCAAACCATGTGTGTCCAAGATGAAATCTCATATTGCGATTTTGTAATTTTTTCGAAGTGGATGTTTCATGGGATGGAATTTTGAAGGTAGTCGTAATCTATATTTGTCGTTGAGGGAATTCTTGAAAATTTTGATGTTCACCTGAATTTCCTTAAATATCTTGTATATATTTGTTCTTTTAAAATATTGAGGGTAAAAAAGTTACAAATATTAACAGCTTGTTTGGTAAAAGAGCCAAAGAGCCAAAGACTCATTATAAATTCTCAATTTCATCTCCTACTAAAAGTGGGAGAATTTGAGAGGAAAAAGAAAATTTAAACCAAACATTGGAAGTAAAAATTTTTTCTCCTTTCAGTTCACTTTTTTTTCCTTTTTTATTCCTTTCCTTTACTAAAAATGAATCAAACAAACTGTAAAAAAAAAAAAAAAAAAACTCTAATGTAACTACCAAATTCTTAGAGTCAAGATAACTTCCAGATTTTAAAAAACAAAATAAACATGTAAAATACTCATATATATTAATAATTGTTTTTCTTAAATTCTTATTCATTATCTACAGAGATATAGTTATACACTAATATCTTACGAATAAATTTTCAATAAAAGTTTATCAAGATTTTTTCTTTATATATATAGTTATATTACTTATTTATTAAAGCAAATTTTTAACCCAGAATAATAAATAAGGATTATTTTCATATAATCACATACACGCGATGTAATGGCCGCATTGTATGCAAAAAAATAATACCCATCTAAATTATCAAACAGATAAAAAATAATTATAATCACGGAAATCTTGAAGTGAATGTTTGGTTAAAAACATGAAGTTATACAATTGCATGTGTCATTTTTTTAGATTGGTACGATGAATTACCCTACCGGATTGGAACATCGCACAGACAAATCGACCCAGATTAGCGGGATAAATACTTGAGAGTAAGGGGGGTGGTAAGGGGGGGAAAATGTTTTTGACTACATTGGAACACAAGCCTATGCCCGATGAGATGACTATATACAAAGTTGGTACGGTTACTTTCTAAAAATAACAGATAGTTCTATGTGTCATATGGCTTATTATCAATTATGAAGTATCTTCAGGAAAAAAGATATTCACACTTGCATCTTCTAGGCAATGTCAAAATTTAATACCACCTCAATTTTTTAAATTATATCATATTGACTTTTATCGTTATTCACGTATCCCACTATGACTATCGTGAATTTTATAGGGAAATTACTAATGGTAGGCTCCTATTCTTAAAAATTTCGAATGGTAGATTCAACTTCTTCTTTTTTCCATTGCTAGGGTCTCAATTTTCCTGATTTACTCAAAAGTTGCATTAATGAGGCTTAAACGTTAATTTCATGTTTAGTTTGAATACTTCTATTAAGTTTTGCCTAACCCCTACTGACATGGTTTATTTAGGTCTGCAATCCTAATAACCGGCAATTTGGATCTCAAATTTTTCAATGACCTCCATAGTTTCACACTTCCTACGAGACCGTGATGATGTGAGGTCGTTTCTTATTATAGATAAGGACTCTAAAGTCTCATGATGCACAAGGATGTGGTTATGTGAAGCCCTTAAATCATATTCAAGAATTAACACTTAAACTATATCTAATAATTCTAGAATTATCAAACTAGAGAAACTATCATGCTTGTGACTGTATTTATTCTTCAGCTACTCACGCACTTATAGATGAATTTGTAAATGAAAAATATTTGGATTTTCTTTCTTTGTCAACTACTATCTGTACACATTTGTGGCTATTACTCTTCAATTTACATTGCTAATATAATAGTAATATATAATACTTCCATGAATTTTCACTACCATCCGTATAGCTAGATTTATGGAAATTATGTTAATCGATTAGGAGTCTAGACCTAAATAAACCATGGTTAGTAGGGGTTAGGCAAAACTTAACCGAAGTATAAAAAATAAATATGAAATTGACATTTAAGCCTCATTAATACTACTTTTGGGTAAATTAAAAAACTTAAGGTTTTATTATGAGAGAAAAAATAAGTTGAATCTATCATTGATAATTCTCAACAACAGAAGCCTATGATTGAGATTTTTTTTTTAATCGTTGTAACTTATAAGTACAAAAAAACGTAGGCGCATACTCTAAAGTCCAAATACAATGTCGAAGTGTTATCTAAATTATCTTTCAATACACTAATGGTTGACATTTGACAACTTTTGAAAGACTTCCATATTCTCAATATATGGCACATTTGTCGTTTAGTAAATAGTGTAACCAATTTTCTCTTAAAATTTGGTTGACATTCATTTGCTCCTATTGATGTTATTCGAGGCACAATGTCATAGTTTGAATTTTTTTTCTACCTCGTTAAGAATTGGGTCCCTGATAAGTGATAAGTGTGTATTAGGTGTAATATGTTATATTATAACTTACTTCCTTTGTTTTGTTTTTTATCTTTCTCATTAGGAATTTTTATACGATCATACTTAGAGATAATCTTCTCAATTATTTTCTATTTATAAGAAAAATTATAGTCATGTGGGGTCTTGTTTGATTCGTCTCAATTAGTACATTATTAATCTATTTGTAATATAAGTTCAAAGAGGTACATTGGGAGACGCGCATAGAAAAATGAGAACAATAAAAAAACAGAGGGAGTATTATATAACAAAATTTCACATGTACATAATGTCACATAACGATGCAAACTCCAACAAAAATGACATGGACTCCGCAAATGATAACATAAATTTGGTAGCATTTGTTATTTATTTCATGTCATTTGAAATATGTGTTCTATTTCATGTTATTTGAATTCTGTTTTGATGCCATTTCACTTTTATTGATGTCACATTGTCATTTATTTCATATCATTTCTAATTTATTTATGTCATTTCAGTTTTATTTCATGTCATTTTGTCTTTTGTATCATATTATTTCTAATATGTTTCATGCCATTTGAGTTTTATTTGATGTTATTTTGTCATCTATTCATATCATTATTATTTGTTTGATGTCATTATGTCACCCAAACAACCAAAACCACCACCAGCTCACCCCACAACCACCCCCACCACCCTTCAACAACTGACCCACCCCACTCGACCCCACCTCACCATCGACACCCCACGTCGCCACCACATGAGTCAACACAACATCAATATTTTTGTGAGGTTCACCCCAACAACAGCCGTACCATTTTTACTTGTATGTAAATATTTTGTTCTTCTGCTATATAAACCCTAGATTCACGGCAAATAAGAAAAAGAAGGATTATGAAAACCAAACCCCTCAATTACACAACTAACATAAACAAGAGAAGGAAATTGAGATTGAGCGTTAGGTTTAGAGAAACAATTATATATAGAAGAATTCTAACCGCTGCAACAACAACAACAACCTCGATTCCTACACCGCCACTATCGCCGCTGAATGTTCCTTTGCTTCCGACATTATTTCATAGCCAATCTCGCCGCTGACGATTCCTTCGCCTCCAAGAACATGTCTCTCTTCTCTTTGCTCTCGCTTCTCAATTTGCTTTTCTTTATCTCTCTCTTAACGAGGTTATTCACAATTTTTCTTTTTGATTGAATTTATTTCATTTAATTTTCGAATTTTGGTTTGATTTTCAATTTTTGTTTCGTGTGTTCTTGATTTATGCAGTTGTTTAATTGTTAAACTACAAAATATGTTGTTCCGAAGAGATTCAAAGTCGTATCTTAAAGGAGCTTCTGATGAGAGATAGAATGTTTAAAGAGTGTATCAAGAGGGAGGATAGGGGGGGTGGTGACTTTTACACAATAATTATGGTGTAACAGTTGCACACCATGAATTTTGTATGTTGATTTACCTTTTCTTCCTCGATACATATATACAATAATCAATCAACTTATCACTCGCCGAATCGGATAGGGTGGATGAGCATCCAATTCACTTGTTGAGAATTTGAGATAAGTACCTTGGAAGAGTGTGGTGGGGGGGGGGGGACCATTCTTTGCCAAGGAAACAAATATATCAAGCTAAATGCTATTTAAAACATGTAAATTCCACTATCAATTTTAAGTGGTTTTTTAAATTATAGCCAATTGATTTTGAGTTAAAGATAAGGCTAGTAAATAGGTTGGATTTCAATTCAGATAAATAATAAATAAGTCCGTTTTTTGTGCAACACACCACACGAAACCAAAACCGTGCAGCCACATTACTGTAGCTCTTCCTCCTTCCCTGCCCCAATTCCTCTTCTTCTGACATTTTATTTTCTATCTCCTCCCGCCCCAATTCCTCTTTGCGGAAAGACCAACGGCAACCACCACCAGCAGCAATCTCCTTGAGTCCTTTCTCGATTCTCTCTTTTGTTCCTGTTGTCGCAATCATCGGAATCTTGGCTTCTTCTGCGGGTTCCGGCTACAAGATTCCCATTTGAAATTGTTTAGTAAAACAAGTTGCTTGGGCTTACCTTCAACCAACTGTTTCTTCTTCTCCTTCTTCCACTTCTATCGGATTTTGCTTTTCCTGCGACTTTTTCCGACCAATTATCGCTGTTTTCCGACGCCTTATGTCGGAAACTGCTACACGTGTCTATGACAAGTTGGTTGACGCTTTGTGGCTCATCCTCTGCAGATAATGATGGTTTCTATTATGTTTTATTTTTTTGAATGGGTTTAATTTGCAGCAATTTGATGGAGTTAAGAGAAGTAATGGTGGTTGGTTGTTTGAGTCGGTGGTTGTGGTGGTGGTGTGGTGGTGATGGGGAGGAGGAGGACGTGGTGGTTCCATGGTTTGATCAAAGAGATGGGAAGGAGATTGAGAAATGGTTTGGTGTTTGTATAAAGTAACCCTTATAATACAAAAAGTAACCCATACTTTCACTAAAAACTAACCCTTCAAATATACAAAAAAAATAAACCTTAACATTTGAAAAAGTAACTCATAGTTTCAGTAAAAGTAACCCCTATATACCGTAGAAGTAACTCCTTATAATTACAAATGTAACCCATACTTTTAGTAAAAGTAAATCCTTATAATTACAAACGTAACCCATGCTTTCAGTAAAAGTAACCCCTTTATCATTGCAAAAAGTAATCCCCAGTTCCAATAAAGTAACCGCTTAACATTCGAAAAAGTAACCCTTAGTTTCACTAAAAATAACACCTAAAAGTTAGAAGAAAAAACCTAGATTCAACAAAAGTAACCCCTGTTATGAAAAGTAACCCCTTAGAAAACAGATTCAAAAGTAATCATTGTTACGAAAAGTAACCCCTGTTATGAAAAATAACCCCTCTGAAAACGGACTCAAAAGTAATTCCTCTTACAAAAAGTAACCCTTCTGAAAACGAATCCACGCTTGGGCTTTTTTTAGGGGACGCAAGCTTCATTATAAAGCCTAGCTTGGACCTTTTATTAGCTGGCCACACTATTTATTCAAGGTGTGGCCTGCCTTATAGACAAGTTTGTGATAATAAATAAGTTGAGAATCACGCGGCTCAAACTTATGCATTTAAATAAACAAGTAAAAAAAATCACAACTAATTTAACCTATTCTATAAACGAGTTATATCCATGCATTACCATCATTACTATATAAATAAATTAATTATTATTGTGACAAATTTGCACTATTCGTAACCTATCTAACATTCTCTTCACCTGAATTGGATATATTAGTCCTGGTTGGACCTGATTAACCTTATATTTTCCCTATATTTACACCTGATAGAACATTAAACATATTTTTTTTAAGTTGAAGAACTTAATTCCTTTTAATATTTCTTTCGACCAAACTTGTACACTTATCAATATAATCTTTTCATTTTTTTATTTACTTATGAGTTAAACTGTTCAAAGTAAGTCATTATTGGAGATTTCGACTCTTACATAATATGTTTGATTCAACGATCTAACATGTCAACCTCATTAATAAATAAGTTGGAAATTTCAATTTTAACTCGCTTATTTTGAATTAGATTCAGGCGGGCGAAACTTTTTTACCTTTTTAAAAATATCATCTACTTTAGAAAAAAAAATACATGACAAATATTAAAAAGAAAGGAGCAATTACGTTATCTCGCTTACGTGGGATCCATCCCTTTTCCTATCTTACTTGTCAAAAACAATTTGCTTTATCCATATTCTTATTATATTAACCAAGCAAAACTTGATTTAGTGGTAATTTGAACTTATGACTATAAAAGTCATGAAATCAAATTTCACCAAAAGCTATTTGGGAGTAAGGATCCCTTTATCATTTCCTTTTACTCCCAATATGTTCAACTCACGAAGTTGATTATACTTTCAAGAGGAATTAGTTTAGAGGGTTCTTTTTACCTGGAAAAAAAAAAACGTTACTTAGTATTCTTTTCCGTCTTTATCAGTTTACCCGTATTTTTTTTAGGATGTCCCTTATTAGTTTACACCTTTCTTTTGTTTCATTTTTGGGATGGAACCACTAATTTTTCATCACACATACATTCAACTTTAATATAAAATAATAGTTTCTCTTTCTTTTTTATGACCCACAACATCTATACAAATATATTAAAAAGCACGCAAGAACAAGGAAATGTGCCACGTCGCGCTCTCCTTAGGGAGTTTTAGTTCATGTAATCCTTGTACAATAAAAAAAATTAAGAAATGGCATAGTATAGGGTTTGATCCCGAAACCTTAAGTACATATACTAGAGTTCTAACAACTAGGCTAAGTTGTATTTAGTGTTATTATCATAAAGTATTATATTAATAAATGAAATTTTTTCTTACCCGTGGCATAGTCCGGGTCTAATAACTACTCCCTCCGTCCCAATTTATTTGCTACATTTTGCTATTTAGGGGTGTCTCAATTTATTTGCTACATTTGCAAATATTTCCATATATAGTACATAGGTCCCACACTTTATTTACAAATTTGCCATCACTCCCTTCTGGATTTTGTAAATGTTTCCATATATAATACATAGGTCCACAATTTACCTATTTGCTTTTTTGTTAATTCCATTTATGTCAATGGTCCCCACTCCCTCCTTGGTCTTTGTGAAAAAGTGCTTGTAGCAAATAAATTGGGACGGAGGGAGTAGTTATTTCTCCTAAAACTCTATGCAAAAGAAAGGGATAAACTAATAAAGATCGGAGGAAATACTTTACAATTAAATTATCATGCACATGGTGTAATTTGATTTCTTTAATAACCATAATGTTCATTGAGTAAAAAGGAAAACAATATTGCAATAGTAACACTCAAGAGTTGAAGACCATCTTCTCATAAACAGTTGACACATGTTTTCCACTGCCTTAAAAAACTTCCAATCAAAACAAAAACCTTGCAACTGAAGCTACACAAAGCAATTATAAAAAAAGACCCATAATTATTCCTAATAATAATTTAATCAAGCCTAATCTTAAACTAATGAAGCAAACAAATTAAAACCTAGTTACTTCTTACTCTAGTCTTCACTTTATATAAGTTCACACTATTTTCTTAGTCCTGTCAGTCGGGTGGTCAGCTTCACGCGGACTGACCGTCAAAGATAAGCTCTACTACTACCACTATCTTCCACATCAGGCAATTCTATACACATTAGACATTTACATCCTCTTTCAAATATCTTGTTTTTCTCTCTCCATTTTCTTCTTTGAGTTTGCTTTTCATCTTTTCTCTTCATCAAAAAAACCCACCTGAAATATAGTATAAAATCTTATAATAATTCAATCAAAAGTTTAATCTTCTGCAGCAACTATAGAAAAAAGTGTTGGTTTGTTCGGTATGATCTTCACCTTTTTCATTTAATTACACTACCTTACATATTTGTCCTTCAAAATTCTAGCTTTTTAAAAAAACAATCTTCCTCTTTTTTTAAGGCAGAAAACAACCTTTTTGTCCAATTTTGCCACTTCACAGTCTTCAAGATTTTGCTAGAAAATTCACCAAATTTGTTGCTAGAAAAAGAAGTTAACATTTCTGTTATAACACAAATGCAAGATCCATCATTTGTGCAACAGTTGAAAGCACCACAATTTCCAGAACAAGAGCAACAACTAAAATGCCCACGTTGTGATTCAACTAACACCAAATTCTGCTACTACAACAACTACAACTTATCTCAACCTCGCCATTTCTGCAAGAGTTGTAGGAGGTACTGGACTAAAGGTGGCTCTCTAAGGAACATCCCTGTGGGAGGCGGTAGCCGCAAGAATAATAAACGTTCATCTTTCAAACGTTCATCTTCGGCTTCGGATCAAATCCCGTCTACATCATCTGATCTAATTGTGGCTACAGAGCCCAAACCCATCCCGATGGTATCGTCCGAAATCGGGACGGGTTTGGGCTTGCCAGCACCAGCAGAAGGAGGAGTAGGGAGCTTCACCTCCCTGCTGGGGCTAGCTTCGGAAGGACAGTTTAATAATCTGCTATTGGAGGGTTTGGGTCGGAGTGGGTTGAGATTGGGTCAGGATGATGGAACGGGCCAAAATCCGGGCCTGGAGTTCATGGGTGGGGTTCAGAATGGAGGTGATCAACAATCATGTTGGGGTGCTAATAATGCTTGGCCTGATCTTGCTATCTATACTCCAGGTTCTAAATTCCAGTAAAAACTAAAAATGAAAGATTATCTTGGTCTTGCTTTAATTTATAGAGAGAAGAGAAGGTGATTTTTCTTTGTTTTTTGGGTTTTGATTAATCATCTAAATATAGGAGTTAAATTCCTGGTTAGGGGATTGTTTTATGTATTAATGTATGGTGGATTAACTGCAATTTCTGATTTTAGAAGGTAACATGTTATTTTAGGAACATGAGACAAAAACATATGGATACGTAGTGTTATTATTATATGTGTAATTGGTAAATTGTGTGTTTTGTCATACAAACTATTGGTATGATGCTGGATATTAAGCTTATACTTTTCTGATGAAATATTTAGTTGCCTGATTGCCTCTATTCGCTATTAAGGGGTTCTTCATCCTTGTGCTCTTGCAGCAATAGTCATTCTGCTCATAAGGAATGTGATGTTAATTATAATATGTGGTATACTCGATATGGGTACATATTCAAGTGTTAAATTTACCGAAGTTGAGTATTCCGGCAAAAGAAATTTATGCTAGAATTTTGTTTTAGAATTAGATACGGGTGTCAACATATTCTTGATTCCACATTACAAATATGCATATAAACACGTTCCATGTATGCCTATATGAAAGTGCTAGTTAATATTCTTATTTCTAGTTTATTTTCGAGAACATATAGCATAACTTTGTCTTTGTTCTCCCTCATTTTATAGTTTTGTATTCAATTATGCGAATCAAGATAATTAAGGTATTGGCATAAGTTGAAGTGTCTAGTAAAGGAATAAACCGAAGTGTCGAGTTAGGATTTCCATGCCCTTATCCAAGCCTCCCTCATTGTTGTTTATGATAAATAGAAGAGCCGTAGTAACGTAGGATATGATTATATGAACAAGAGATAATGTGAGCAATTATGGATGAGATTCAATTCCATTCATCACTTTAGATGTTAGTATTTAATTCTTGGAGTGTTTATGGGGATTTCTGTTCATTATGAAGGCATAAGCCATAATGTATGTTGTTGGATGTTGCAAAATTGAGTCCATATGCATGAATGACTAGCATGGTAGTTGAGCTATTGAGGTGGATGTAAATAGGGGATTTGACATATTTGGTGGTTTGTGAATTTTGTATTGAGGGGAAACTCAAACTTAAGTAAAGGCCCAACCTGTATTTGTCATCTTTTTTGTCTCGAAGGGCAAGACAAAAGTCCCAACCTGTATCTTCCCTAGTTCCCTGGATATTGTTTTTTATTTTTTGTGTTCTGTTTATGTTGGTTTGGTGTTTGTATCTCAACCGTAACTGCTTACTATATGCTCTTGGTATGTATCATGTTTTTAGTAAGTTTAATGTCATTAATACTATTCCAGTGAACTGTAGTTAGTCTCTCTACTTGTTGAATTTGTAGCTGAATTGGTGGTTAAACTCTCACTAATCATTTCAAAGGTCATGAGTTCAATATTTATTAGATACACATTGTTAATGTTTTGGGTGCAATTATACCGTACTAATGCACCGGATCCCATCAAAACTCCGCAGTTAAGCGTGCTTGGGCGAGAGTAGTACTAGGATGGGTGACCTCTTGGAAAATCCTCGTGTTTCACCCCTTTTTCCGCAAAATTCATTTTACCAAGTAGTATTTAGTCTAGTGGTTTGGTTTGTATTTTACAACCTTGAGGTCATGGGATCAAACCTCACTAGAGGCACTTTGGTGTGGAGATTATCCTTTACTATTCCCGCTACTCCCAAGGGGCATTGCCTGCAAATCCGGGCATAGTTCACCAGTGAGAGGTTCCGATTCGGTTAGGGCGCTTTATCCTTACTTTGAAAAAACAATAAAAAGAGTCATTCTCTTTAAGATCAAGTATATCGTTGAGTACATAAGCATGATTTTGGTAAGAGAAAAAGCGATGAAGGCGAATTTTGTTATGGTAATTGGACTATTGGAGGTATTATTGAAATATAGAAAGGTTTGGATGGATCGTATTTATAATAGTTTATTATTATGAAATTTGAGGTGACAATATCACAAAAAAATTGACTACATCAAATGAAAGTTGGCTATACAAGAAAATTGATTATATCATACAAAAACTTAGCGGTATAAAAAAATGATTACATCTTACAAAGAATATCTATGTTAGTCTGTTAGATATATAACTTTTTATATTAGGTAAAAGCTGACCTCATATACTCGAGTTTGAATCTTCTAGAGTTTTAGTGAAATTTTACAAGGTAGCGTTGTATCCAAAACTACATATGATACTTGGTTCACAACGTCTCATGCATAAGAAATTATTGTGAATTGGATCTAATCAAATTTTTGTTTTTATTTTAATTTGGTAATTATTTGGTTTTTGTTTAGTAATACGTGTTTTTTCGAAGGGGGCACACGCAACAAAGAGAAATGATAGAACTTACATTTATTTGGAAATGACTATTAAGAACTTATCTGGTTGACTCAAAAGAATATAGAACGTAGAAATTTCTAAGAACTAGCAACTTTGAAGTTGGTTGATATAAATATAGGTTGCGTTAGTTCTGAAAAGTTATTCTTTCCACATAATGGTGGAAGTATCTTAACTATCTTTATATAAGTAGATCGAACTTCGCATAAATCAATCAAATAGTAATTTATTAAATTTTCAGAAAATAAAAATTCTTTGCTAGTGAAATTTAGGATGAGTTTGTTCCTCACACTCAACTTCAAATTTTAGATTGTGCTACATCAACTTTTTAATAATTTTTAATTTCACAAATTCACTTAAAACTCATTTTAATTTTATACTTTATTCCTCAAACTCTCTTCAAATCAACTCTACAAAAAAGAAGAAAACATATGTCATTTTTTTATTGGTCAAAAAATATCCTTTGTATGGCAAGAGTCTTGGGAGGAGTTTTGAATATCAAAACCGAACCCAAGACTCCGTCTAAGACTTTGCCCAAATATAACTGAGCCTATTGAGTCTTGCCACAAGACTATGTCCAAGACTGTCCTCAAGACTCTCAATATTCTCACCCTTAATAGTTTTTTTTTCGGTGAATAAAGGATAACATTAAGTTAAGTTAAGTGTCTTGGCCAAAAAGCCTAGTACAATTCGAATCTAGCAATGTTTGAATATAATTAGGGGGTAGGGGAAAATGCCGAATTACATTCAAGGGGTTAGACCCATTTCTACTTTCCTTAGGTAATACATCCGCTATTTGATTATCTTGTCTTCTAACGAACTCTAGCACCATGTCCATGAAGTAATGCTTCGGCTCCCTACAATCATTGATAATATCACTTATATAAATATGTATAACTAGTATGGGAGTTGATAAGGTCAATGACTTTTTTGCAGTCCGAGTGTAAGACAATATGGGAAAAATTAGCCTCGCTAACAATCTGTAGACCTTGCCTAATGGCAAGACATTATGCATGTAAAGGGTTAGTAGCATATGATTCACACTGAAGCCCCCTTACCTAATCCCCTCGATGATTTCTTATAACAACTTCAATACTTGTTTTGGTTTTAATATCCACAAAGGATATGCATCAACATTTACATGGACATAAGGCATATAATAATAATTTTTCCATTTTGAGAGATGTTAGGAGCCTTTAAGGACGACATCGTGGATTGATTAGCAATGAACAATTTTGTGGGGGTTAAGGGCTTGTTTAAGCGTGATATCAGGTGGGGAATAAGGTTTTTTCTCAAAGATAAATTTATTTCGGGCTTTCCATATTTCAAAACAAATGAAGGGGAAGGTTGTTGACCCTTGAGTTTTGAATATGACTTAACCACAATAGAAATATTGTATTTTATTTATGTTATTGCTAGGCAATTCATTCTCGAGCAAAGAGAATACTTGATCGAAGATCAAAATGGAGAATTAATCAAAGATCGAAGTGAAGATGTTCGAATGATGAAGTATCAAGTTTGGAGTGAAGATTAGAATACATTAGGGTGTATTTAATATCTTCTTGTTAAGGTTGAGTGAAAGCTCAATTTAGTTTGTGTTGAATTCTCAAACGGAACTTGGTTCCGTTCCCATGAAAGGAACAAACACTGGCATAGTAAGGAGCAAGGTTACGGAACAGACTTAGAAACGTCTGAAGGAACCCCTAATACAATTCCTAAGTGGTGCGCCTAACATTATTTTTGCGCCCAACTGAATAGTTAGAAGTCCTAGGTTAGTTTCGACTAGATCCACTATTTTAGGGAGTTTGTTATTAGTTTGTTAGGAAAAGATTTAAATTGATTTTTTGATTTAATTAGGATAAATATCAAACCTTTTTAAATCTTATCCTTTATATTTTAATTAAACTTAAAAATTTTGTTTTCAAGATTAAATAGAATTTTCGGTTTTAAAATGATTTTCTTTTTAAATACAAAAATGATTTTTGGTTTCAATTAACTTACTTATAAAGATATTTTCCTAAAAACTATCTAAAGAAAATGTTTTAATTACTTCCCAAGTAATCAGGAATCACGTCTAATCACACTACTGCTACACGTTTGTAGTTAGTGGTTAATGGGCTTAGTTAATTAATTTCCAAGGCTTAATTAATTTAATTAGTCCCCAAGTATTTAAAAGCACGTAATACTTACTGCTTCTTATTCTTAAATTAAGTAGTGGAGTGAGTGGGTTAATTACTTCTCAAGAAATATTTAATATAAACTAATTAATTAATTAAAGTCATGGACATAATGGGATAATGAATTAAGTAGTGGATAATTTATGTCTTGCCTAAGTTCTATAAATAGGCGCCTAAACCTTAGATTATTTTGTGTCTGACTTTTACTAGTCACACCAAAATGTGTCTGACTTTTATTAGTCACACCTATGGGTGTCTGACTTAGCTAAATATTCTTAGTTATCTAAAGAGTCATTGCTGTTCCTAAGAGAATTCATACTTACTTTATTCGAGTTGTTACTCTTCCATTGTCTTACAAATTGTATTTTTGGATAAAAGGTTTGAGTGAACTCTTGTAAGTGTGAGAAGCTTTGAGTGAAGCAAGAGAAAGAGAAAGGAACTTCGAGTGAAGTTTGAGAGGAATGACAGTTGTGGGAACTGTTGTTGGGAACTTGAGTTTAGGAACTCAAGTTGTGGCTCAGAGAAAAGTAATAGGATTGTAAACAGAGTTGTTTTGGCCTATTATAGTGGAAAGTTTGAGTTAAAATACCTTGTGGTCGAGGTTGTTTCTTCCTATTGGGCCTATAAAGTTTTTCCTCGCTAAAATCTCTCGTGTTCCAATTGTGTGTTCCCAAGTTAACTTTTAATTCCGCAAAAAGTATAGCTTATTCTCTCACTATAATTCACCCCCCTATTATAGTGCTCATATTATACAATAATTGGTATCAGAGCGAGAACACTAAAAACTCAAGAAACCCTGTTGAGTTCAAGATCTTAGAATATATGAATACTAGAGAGAAACTGGAAGAAGGGTACTCTATACAGTAGCCACCAATGTTCAATGGTAAGTTCTAAACCTACTGGAAGAACAAAATGGAGATCTTCATCAAAACCGACAATTATCAGGTATGGAGAGTCATAGAGGTAGGCGATTTTGAAGTCACTACCACTAATGACAAGAACGAGGTAATTCCAAAAATCCATGTCTGATTTCGATAAATAGGATTTCGAAAAAATGGAAATAAATGCTCTTGCTATAAAACTTCTTCATTATGGTCTTGGACCTCATGAACACAATCATATCATGGGATGCAAAACCGCAAAACAAATTTGGGATCTCCTTGAAGTCACTCATGAAGGTACGAGTGAGGTTAGAAATCGAAAATAGATCTTTTGATGAATCAATATGAACTCTTTCAATTGAAACCAAAAGAATTTTTTCAAGACATATTTACACGTTTTACTAATATTATTAATGAGCTAACATCTCTTGGAAAAGTAATTACTTCTGAGGAACAGGTACAAAAGGTCCTAAGGAGCCTTCCTAGGGATCGATGGATAGCTAAGGTTACTGCCTTACAAGAAACTAAGGACTTTAAGAAGTTCAATCTGGAACAACTTGCTGTTCCCTCATGACTCACGAGCTGCAAATGGACAATGAGAATGGAGATATGTCCAAACAAATTTGATTGCCTTGAAAGCCGATGAAAGTGATGACTCGGAATCTGAGGAAGAAGAATCCGCTCTCATGGTTCGAAAATGCAAAAGGATGTTTAGGAACATGAAGAATGGAGACTACAAAGGTAAAGATTAGAAATATTCTAACAAACTTGTTTGTCATAAGTGTGACAGTTCCGATCACTTTATCAAGGAGTGTCCCCAATGGGAACAAGACAAAGGCAAAGGAAGGGAACGAAGCAAAGATAGGAGCAAGGAGTATAAGAGTTCCTATACCAGATCTGATATGAATAAAGCTACGGTTGTAGCATGGGGAGATTCTGACTCTAAAGAAGAAGATGAGCCTCAATCTAATGAGGAGACGACAAACTTCTGCCTCATGGCCCTTGACAATTCTGAATCTGATGAAGAGATTGAATCTCTTAAGGCAAGTTTAGACACTATGAAAAATCGTCTTAATTCTTTAAGTAAAAAAAATTATTTGATTTTATTGTTGATGTTGTGAATGATTGCAAAGATGAGTCCACTAAACTCAAACAATGTCAACATGCTTTTGTAGTTGCAAAGGATCATACTTCTTGGCTTAAAAGTATTCGAACTAATATTGAACAAAGAGTTTTTGAGTTGTTTGATAAAAATCTGAAATTAAAAGAGGATTTCGAAAATCTTAAAAATGAGAATTACTTGTTAAGCCTTGAGTTATCTCAGTTAAGAGAGTTTGTTCCTGAAGTGAGTTCTTTGATATTAAGTCAGTTCCCTTACAAAGTTTCAAATCTGAAATAAAGAATTGAAAAATCATGTTTGTTTTTGGAAAAAGAAAACAAGGAGCTTGAAGAGGAACTACACTTAAGTAGGAACAAGAAGAAAATCCTACCTATTCCTAATTGGATTAATAATCCTCAAACCAAACGAACTGAAGGTCTTGGTTTTAATCACAAAAAGAAATTTGAAAAACCTAAAAAGAGAGTTGATTTACCAAGTGAAAAAGTTTGTATTTTTGTGGGAACACTGGTCATTAGGAACTCATGCCTATGACTTGGTGCTTTAACGAGAACTTGGAAACAAGTAAAGTTAATTGGAAAAAGAAATCTATTGTTCCTGAAGGAAAGGAACCCAAGAAAGATTGGGTTCCTAACTCTAACAATTAGTTTTCTTGCAGGTTGGAGTGAGGGGAACAAACACATGGTACCTAGACAGTGGTTGTTCTAAGCATATGACTGGAGATAGATCAAGATTTCTCTCACTCTCAGCCAACGATGGTGGAAGTGTGACTTTTGGTGACAACATGAAAGGTAACATAGTTTCCATGGGTAAAGTTGGTAAGTCATCGTCACATTCCATAGATAACGTTTTTCTAGTTAATGGTTTGAAGCATAATTTGTTGAGTATTTCCCAATTCTAGGATAAAGGGAACTTTGTGAAATTTAATAGTGAAAAATGTTTGAAAAGTTGGTAAGTCATCGTCACATTCCATAGAGCACAAAGGATGTTGTTTTAGAAGGAACAAGGAAAGGGAACACATATGTTGTGGATCTTAACCTTGTTCCCAATTTTTTTTTTTACATGCCTTAGTGTTATTGATGATGATCCGCTTTTATGGAATATGCGTCTTGGACATGCTAGTTTTTCTTTGCTTGACAAACTTCATTCTAAAGAACTAGTTTTAGGTCTACCTTTAATTAAGTTTCATATAGATCGTGTTTGTGATGCGTGTGCTAAAGGGAAGCATGTTAGATCATCCTTTAAGTCTAAGAATGTGGTAAGTACCACAAGACCATTAGAGTTGATTCATATGGATTTGTGTGGACCAATGAGGATTCAAAGTAAGAGTGGCAAGAAATATGTGTTGGTTATTGTTGATGACTTCTCTAGATTTACATGGGTTATTTTTTTTTTCTAGCAAGGACGAGACTTATGATGAGTTCCTTGTCTTTGCAAAGAAAGTTCAAAATTTGAGTGGTAAAAAATTCTTACACCTTAGATCCGACCATGGCAAAGAATGTGAGAGCTTTAAGTTTGATGACTTTAGCAGGGATCATGACTTAGATCACAATTTCTCCGCCCACAGGACACCTCAACAAAATGGTGTTGTCGAAAGGAAGAATAGAACCTTATAGGAAATGGCTAGAAGTATGTTGATAGCTAGTGGCTGGTCTTCCTATGAACTTTTGGGCCGAAGTCGTGAATATTGCTTGTCATGTTATAAATCTTGCCATATTGAGACCTTTGTTAAATAAAACTCCTTATGAGGTATATTTTGGTAAAAGGCCCAATATTATATATTTCAGAACTTGGATGTAAATTTTTTCATAATAATGGGAAACAAAATCTTGAAAAATTTGATGCTAGAAGTGATGAAGCTGTATTTCTAGGATACTCTTCTAGTAGCAAAGCTTATAGAGTTTATAATAAAAGGACTATGTGTGTAGAAGAAACAGTGCATATTATTTTTGATGAAACAGATAAACTTGTTCCAAGCACACAGGTTGATGATGACTTCAAGATAGGTTGAGTAAAAGACCAAATTCTCATTGATGAGACTTTGAAAGCAGAAGAAGTCATGGGAACAAAGCCTAAGGAACAACATCATGTTCCTATTCCCAACGAATAAGAAGAACTAGGCGAGGATACACAAGTGAATGAAACCACTATTGTTGAACCTGGTTCCCAAGAATAGGGAAGTGAAGATGATCAAGGAATCAAGTTTCCATCCATGATTTCCAACCAAAGCCTTGGAAACATCAGCGTTCCCATCATGTGGAACTCATAATCAGTGACATAAACAAGGAAACTCAAACGAGATCTCAACTTAGAAAATTTTGTGCTTTTCATGCTTTTCTTTCTATGATGGAACCCAAGACCATGGAGAAGCTCTCACTGATGCTGATTGGATTGTGGCTATGCAAGATGAACTTGATCAATTTGAAAGGAACAAGGTTTGGCACCTTGAACCAAAACCTAAACATAATAAGGTTATTGGTTTGAAATCGGTGTTTAAGAACAAGTTGGATGAGCTCGAAACCATAGTAAGGAACAAGGCTTGTTTGGTTGTAAAAGGATACAATCAACAGGAAGGTATTGATTACGAAGAAACTTTTGCTCCTATTGCTAGATTGAAAGCTATTAGATTTTTTATTGCATTTGCTGCTTTCATGGGTTTTAATTTGTATCAAATGGATGTGAAATGTGCGTTTTTAAATGGTTATCTAAATGAAGAGGTATTTTTGGAACAACCGCCTAGTTTTGGAAATAAAGACTTTCCGAATCATGTCTTTAAGCTTGACAAAGCTCTTTATGGGTTAAAGCAAGCTCCAAAACCATGGTATGAAAGACTTTCAAAGTTCCTTCTTGAAAATGAGTTTAAAAGAGGAAAATTAGATAGTTACTTGTTTTTAAAATCAAAAGGGAATCATTTATTAGTAGTTCAGTTATATGTTGATGATATTATATTTGGTGCCACTAATGAATCTTTGTGCAAGGACTTTGCTATCTCATGAGTAAAGAATTCGAAATGAGTATGATGGGTGAACTCAACTTCTTCTTGGGGTTGCAAATCAAACAAGCAGAAGAAGGAATCTACATCCATCAACAAAAATATATTAAGGAACTGTTGAAAAAGTATGGTTTGGAGGCTTCTAAAGTAAATCATACACCTTGGGAACTTCAACTAGGTTGGATGAGGATGCTATAGGAACGAGTGTGGATCAAACCAGGTATCGAGGTATGATTGGTCATTATTATATCTAACTGCAAGTTGTCCTGATATTGCTTTCAGTGTAGGGCTATATGCAAGGTTTCAAGCCAATCCAAACGAATCTCATCTCACAGCAGTGAAGAGAATTCTAAGATACCTCAAAGGAACAAATGATTTGAGTCTATTCTATTCGAGAAGTGATACCTTTGAACTGAAAGGATTTGCAGATGCTGACTATGCTGGAGATCTGGTCAATCGAAAGAGTACATCAGGTATGGTTCAATTCCTTAATCATAGTTTAGTTTCTTGGAGTACCAAGAAGCAAAACACAGTTGCTTTATCCACAACAGAGGCTGAATATGTTGCAGCAGCAGCATGTTGTTCCTAGATGCTATGGATAACACAACAACTTCGTGACTATGGAATTTACTTTGATTGTGTTCCTATCTATTGCGATAATACTAGTGCTATTGGTATTTCTGAAAATCCCGTGCATCATTCGAGAGTTAAACATATCCATATCACTACTAAATTTTTAATCAAACGCAATGGTTAAAATAAGCTAACGCAACGGTTATTTTTTATACCGTTGCAGTAGGATCATCTATTGCAACGACCCATTTCAATATAGGTTTATAGATTAAGCTATTGCAACGACTTTATAGTAACCGTTGCATTAGATATATCTATTGCAACGACTTGGTGATGGTCGTTGCATTAGATATATCTATTGCATCGACGTGGGATGGTCGTTGCATTAGATATTAACTTATTGTTGCCACGTACTCCATCCACAAAATATTACGCGCAACAATACCTCAATTTTTTTCACGAAAGTTTAAACTCTTCTCAAAGTTTGAACAACTAGCTCCTTATCTCCCTAAAACAAGGAAACACATTGCTCATGATCAGGTAACTGACATCCAAATCACAACAAAAACCCTATCAATTGCAGGTTTGCCAACAAATTTCAATCTCCCATCCCAAATCTCTCCTATGAACTGAAATCACGAACTGAATTCACCCAATTATATACTAAGAGGAAGAGGGAAGAGGCGAAATTTCACGAACACTACTTCACAGAGGCGAAATTCGAGAAAAACAAGCAAAGAGGAGAAATTTCGAACTTTAAAGGTGCGTTCTTCTGTTTTGGGAATTATGGAAATCCTTCAAAAGCCACAAAATTCAGTCGAGCTCCAAAATTAAGGTAATTTATTGAATTTTGTGAATTATGGAAATTTTCAATTGATTTCTGGAAATTCTCTAATATTACAGTTATTGTTTTGGTCCATGGTAATAGGATATAAATTTAGTGTGTAAATTATTCAAGAAAAGACACCAAAGAGTCAAAATTCAAGAAAACCCAACAAAGAGGGAAAATTTCAGATCATTAGTTGAGCTTTATAAGGTATGTTCTTCAATCAATTGTTATTGTAATTTTATGTTTTAGGAATTCTTGAGATTATTGAAATTCGTGGATATTGAGATTCTGCTATGTTTTAGGAATTTTATGTTTTAGGATTTCTTGAGATTATTGAGATTATTGAAATTCGTGGATATTCTGCTATGTTTTAGGAATCTTATGTTTTATGTTGTTAATTGTTATCCACGAAAATTTAGGAATTTTCTGAATTGTGGAATGTTAGCATTATGTTATTGAAATCTCAAGATATTCTGCTACGTTACGAATGTTATTGAAATTCTGCTATGTTATTGGAATGTAGCTTAGCAAAATTTTCTTGAAATGTTATTGAGATTCTGCTATGTGATATGTTATTGAAATGTAGTTAGCAGAATTTTCTTGAAATCTCAACGTCGTAAGTAGAAAAGAGTTTTGGCCCTTACTTTTTTTTTTTTTTTTTTTATAGTTTTCTTTGTAGACTATAAGTAATACATGCTACAACCATGACTTTTTTTCTGATTTTATTCTAGTTGTCACATGGATTATCTGCTTTAGTTGTCACATGGATTAAAATAATAACATAACTACTTTATTTAACAGTTAAAAATAATTTTTTTCCTTAAATAGAGCATTAAGACAGAAGTAAAAGTGTCTTGTAAGTTACTAACCATATGTTTACTTGTCATAACCTACTTTATTTCAAAGTTTATATTAACAATTTGTTTTAAAATTTGAGGTTTTTTTATAATTTTTTAAAATTGGATGCTGACTTAATGTTATGGCTTGCAATAATACGGTTAAGAAACAAAACGGATAACATAGATAAAAAGTGGTGGATGCTTCAAAGATGGAGCGATGAATATGAAGAAGGAGTTGAGGAGTACATTCGTAAGGCTTTTGCTATTAAAGCACAAGGGAACCAGATTTGTTATCCTTGCAATGTTTGTCATTATCGTTATTAGCAGTATAGAAATGTTGTTAGGGATCATATCATTGTTAATGGTTTTGTTCCCAGAACTAATAAGTTGTTAGACTCAGATATAAATATTGAAAAAGAACTGGATGTGACAGAAGAACATGATGCGATACTAGACATGAATGATGATATAGAGGGGTTGTTGCATGATACAATGAGAGAAGGGCCACATGAAGATGCAAAGAAGTTTTATAGATTAATAGAAGAAGGTCAACAAGAATTTTATCCAGGTTGCAAGAAATTTTCCAAACTGTCCTTTCTTATTCATCTATTTATATAAAAGTGAGACCATAAGTTGAGCAATGTAGCAATGTCGGCTTTGTTAGGAATATTTAGAGACACGCTACCCGATGCAAATTTGCCCAAGTCTTTTAATGAAACAAAAAATGTTTTAAGAGTTTTAGGGCTAGATTGTCAGAAGATTGACGCATGCCCTAATGACTGCATGTTGTATTGGGAGGAGCACGCAAATGCAACAAGCTGTTGTGTATGCAAGAATTCAATGTGGAAAGTAACTAATAAAGAAAAGACTAATGGGAAGGATTATGAAATTCCTGCTGAAATTATAAGGTATTTTTCAATTAAGAAAAGGTTGCAAATAAAGGTTATTTATGTGTCCGAAAACTGCAAAGTACATGATATGGCATAAAACAATTGATTCAGAAGATGAGCTTTTACAGCATCCAAGGGATGGTGAAGCATGGAAGGCATTTGACAAGAGATATTCAGACTTTTCCAAAGATGCTCGTATTGTGAGGCTTGGGTTAGCTTCAGACGGGTTTAACCCATTCCACAATATGAGCATTATTGTACATAGTACGTGGCCAGTGATATTGATGAATTATAACTTACCTCCGTGCTTACGAAGCCTGAATTTTTGATGTTAGCATTGCTTATTCCCGGTCCCTTATCCCCGGAAATGATATTCATGTTTATTTGCAACCACTAATTAAGGATTTGAAAGAATTGTGGGAGGTTGGATTGGAAACTTATGACTCTTTAAGCAATCAAAGGTTGGATATGCATGCAGCATTGATGTCTACCACTAGTGACTTTCCTGGTTATGCTATGTTGTTTGGTTGGAGCACAAAAGGGAAACTTGCATGCCCTGCTTATCATTATGAAACTGAATCCTTGTTCTTCAACAAAAGCCACAAGCATTGCTATATGGGTCACCCTACTTTTTTGGATTTGTCCCACCCTTGGCGTCGTCATAAGAGATATTTCATTGGAGGTACGAGGTAAAGAGACCAACCAGTGCGTTTAACAGGAATGGAAACTAAGGAGTTACTTTATGATTTTCGAAATAAATGTGGAAAGTTGCAAAAGATAACGAAACAAGAAAGGGAAGTTCCATGGAAAAGGGTACGAATATTTTTGAACTTCCATATTGGAAACATTGTTCACTTCCCCATAATCTTGATGTAATGCATATTGAAAAAAATATATGTGATAATATCATTGTGACACTGTTATATTTACCTGGAAAGAGCAAAGATCATGCTAATGTTCGTCAAGATTTGAAATCCCTAAATTGGATGCCTGAACTTCATCCTCAAGTACTAGAAGATGATAAGGAAGTATTCCCAAAATCACGCTTCTCGATGTCATTAGAAGAGAAGCGATTGTTTTGCTAGGGTCAGTAAAAATGCAAAGCTACCACTTGGATATGCTTCAAATATCGCTCGATGTATGCTAGTTAGTGAAAGGAAGATCACTGGATATAAGAGTCATGATGCTCATTTTCTAATGCATTACTTGCTTCTCGTTGCAATCAAGACAACTTTGAGCAAAGATGTTGCAAAACCTTTGCTAAGGTTGTGTGCTTTTTTAAGGGTATATGGAAGAAAGCTATCGAACCCCAAGATCTCGACTATTTGCAAACTGAGATTGTTGAAACTCTTTGTCAGTTAGAAGAGATTTTCCCACCTACCTTCTTTGATGTCATGGTTCATTTACCAATTCACTTGGTGGAAGAAATTAAGCTTGGTCGTCCAGTCGGAATTAGGTGCATGTATGCAATAGAGAGGTACCTCCGAGAGTTAAAATCTGATGTTCAGAACAAGGGTCGTTCGGAGGGCTCAATGGCTGAAGGATATTTGGCCAAAGAATGTCTTCCATTCTGTGGAAGATACTTGAATCGATTAAACAGTCCGTCAGATAATGTTGTTGATCCTAGTATCTCAAATCCATTATTTCCCATTGGGCGACCTATTAGAGGAAAGGGAAGGAATAAAAAGAAGAAGGATTATGGGTTTATGATGGATCACACTACACGGGCCTAAGTGCATCAATATGTCTTATTAATGTGTTTGATTCTAAGGAAGTTGAAAGATACATCGAGTAAGATAACTTAACATGCAACTTTTTCTAATTATTTTTCTTATTTTTTTATCTTACTAATTGTGATAGATACTAACGTATTTAATAAAATCACAGTGAACATAAGTTGTCTGTAAGCAGCCACAGGAAAAGAAAATGGGATACCGCGCATACTCATAGCAAGAATTTCGTGGAGTGGCTTAGAGAGAAAGTTGATCTCAAGATTCAAGAAGGTGAAGAAATAACGGATCATATCAAATGGTTATTAAAAGGACCATCTCGTGTTGCTAAGAAGTTCAGTGGCTACTCTGTTAATGGCTATAGGTTCCACACCATGAAACGAGAGAAAAATGACGTAACTCAAAATAGTGGAGTCACCTTAACAGCTCTAACGCATAGTTTTACTAGTAGTAGAGATCAAAATCCTGTTATGGGGGTTGTGAACTATTATGGCTCGTTAGAAGATATTATTGAGATATTATCATAGTCACTTTAGTGTTGTCTTGTTTAGATGTGTGTGGTTTCATTTGGAGAAGGATGATTTTGGGATGAATGTCGTGAATAAGAATAAGAATATTTCACAAGGAGAACCGTTCATATTGGCATCTCAAGCACATCAGGTTTTTTTTATATTGAGGATCCGCTTAAAGAGGGTTGGCATTATGCTATTCAAAATCTTCCTAGAGAACTTTCCGATGGTATTATATATGGCTTTTTTATTTGGTATCGATATGAATTTATGTCTATATTGAATTACAATGCATGTGTTTAATTCATGATTTGTCGTCTCATAAAATATATCTTTAAGGTGTTTTTGATTTTGTGATATACAATAATGTTGATTGTCTCATTTTCCCCCCTTGTAGATGAAAAGGAATAGAGCCAAGCTTAATGTTAGACAACGTCAGATTCCACCTTATGAAATGCAACGATTAGAGAATTTGAGGCTTAATGAAGAAAAGATGAAAGCAAAAGGGTTTAGAAGTTTGGCAAACAAGTCACGACTCGATAAAACTCAGGAGATTCTCAGTGGATGGAGAGATGATGAAATATTTTCATCTGAAGATGAGTACTTCACATCAGACTATGAGGGTCATGACGAGGAGAACAAAACTAATAATGATGCGCGACAACATACTATGGAGGTTTGTGGTTTTTGTTAACAGTTAGCTGATAATAATGAATAATATGTCTTACTAGGGGAGTAGTGGTGGTTCTTATTCACCTTCAGCAGCCCATGAGAATCGGTACTACTTTTTTTTTATGACATGTAGTATTGCTACAGAAACCCCTGAGAAATCAGGTGACAATTTTTTTGCGTGATTCTTAGTTGTCATAGTGAATTATAGTCTGTAGTCTAAAATATACAAGTCTCCTAGTCCTAATCATTTCAAGTTCAAGCTAGGCAAACTATTCCTTAAGATAAGATTCTTGAGATGTTTAAGGCATTTTCTGGGGTTGTTAGGTTGTAAAAGCTCAATGCTTGTGAGATTCTATAGGTGCGGAGGCCAAACAAGGGCTATAACTCCATTTGTATGCATCTTGTGTTTGTTAGTAGGAAGATGGGGAATTACTTCCTCTTTTCATTGTCAACTGGCTGCCTGTCAGGCTTTCTTTGTGAGATAGTTTTTGATGTTGCTGGGATTCAGTAGGCTACTTTACTTGATATTTTGGATCATTTGATGTAACAACCTAAATTTTGGACTAGCTTTACTACTAACAAGGCAGAGCGGTATCACTTTACTCCCTAAATTGGGACCTGGATATTTTTGCTATGCTTTGCTTGTAGTAAACTCTGGGCTGTGATATGTGGATCTCCATTTTATGGGCCTTCAGATACATAGATGCATACATTCTGAGGGAAGCTGCATCTTTCAATTTTTGCTAGTAGTAAACTTATTGGAGTGTCACAATCTGACACAGGTACCTTAGATGAAATGAAGAGTTCAAGTAACTTATTGTCACTTCCCTCAGCATGATTTTCCATGGCTAGGAAGCAACGATAATTGACTAACCTTTTTTTTTTTTTATTGACTCTCTGTATGAGAGATAATTGTGTTATGTTTTTGACGCTCCTTTTTTATTTTTTATTGTGTTTTTTATGTTGTGTGAAAAGTATCCCCTATTAGTTTCAAGTAAGGAAAAAATATATAAAAAATGTATTTGCATGTTGGTTATGTTGCATCATGCATGAGTAATTTATTTATTGGAGTATCACATTATTGGACTTAGAGATTTAGAGTATCAGTAAGCTATGTTTCTTAGTATTTCCTATTTCTTCATGTCTTGTTGTACCAATGTTCAATATAGGATACGAGTTAAGCTAGAAGTGAATCTTAGAGCTGACGAAAATTGGTGATCATGACTTAAAGGTCTGTGTTTGGTAATGGTTGTTTCTGAAAGGAACTATTGGATGCTAATGACTTCTCAAGCATCAGACTAATCCAAGATTTTAATGAGGTTGGAAGATACAAAAGTCAGGAATTTTGTTTTATATGACACTGGTGTAATAAATAAGTGGATAAAAAGGTGTTAGACCTGACTGTCATGTCTTGTTAGACTTGTTTGAACCCACACTAGACCTGATGATTATAACATGATCTTTACGGTCTCACAGGGTGATAAAACATCAATCGCTGTGCTAACATAAATTATTCAGAACCTTGTAGTCTTCTATAGAGCCTGATCACTTACTGGCCATTACTGATTAGTAGCTTGCTCTTTGCAATAGCTGAGCACTGACCCTCAGTTAGTCTAACTAGACTTGCAGTATCCATTACATGTGACTGCACATTTATTCCTCCAGCACCTATAGGATTAACAGGCTGTAATCATTTCTTTAAAACTATGTTGTCCCTTATTTCCGAGTCTATAAGATACTCCACCAAGACCTTTTTTTGATCGAGGACGGCTTAGTCTTCCTGACTTCTGTAATTATTGAAGAAGGAATGAAGGTCTTTTATGTTCCATGATTCTTGTCTTTTATTTGCTCTATCTAATGTGAATCTTTATATATGGTGTAACTTTTAAGATTTACCTTAAAATCAGAACTACAACTTTTGTGGGTGGAAAAATTTGTAGCATTGCCTATATGATCAACTTGAGGCTCCAATAGTCCTTTAAGGATGCGCTACCGGGATGCAGATTGGCTGTGCCTGTGTCTGTCTGTCTTGTTTACAATCGAAAACATCTGGACAAAAGAACCACGTTTCAGCTGGGGTTAAGGTGGACAAAGAGAAATCACTAGGGGAAGAAGAAATATCACTACATTATCTTTAGTCAATCTCACTGCATTTTGGTAGACAAAGAGAAATATCAATACATGTGGAAACCCTTTTAATTAAGGTATCAACTAATTAGTTTCATTAAGACAACTCAAACTGAGAAAACTCCAATTGATGTAGTTTCATTGGCTATCAACAGTGCGATCTGGGATGATGGGTTCAAAAAGGAATATGAGAAATAGCATGTAGATATAAAGCCCTCTGACGTTGACTGTCTTATGCTTTAGGTTATGTTTACTAACAGCTGATAGTTTTTCTTTGGGACTAGCTAACAGTAGGCAGGTTCAGCAAGAATAATGCTTAAGTTCATAGAGGAGAAATACCTACTTGTGGCCAGATCTGGCGGTGTGTCATTGAGTCCTATATTTTTAGTATTACATTTCTGGACATCGGATCGCATTGGTACCTAACATCATTACTCGGGTGTAATTAACTTAAGTCTGAAGAGAATTGAGTGCTGAACTAGAATTGTGAAAACTTTCTTAGTCTAAGAAGCTACACTGTAAGTCCCGTCTTTTAGTGATATTGAACTTGATTCCTAAATTATGCATAGTTCATTATTTGAGAAGGGTGACATAGCATTTTGCAAAGATATGTTAGGCCATACATTTTAATTTCGAAGAGCTCTCCTGAGGAGGATTACTAGGGTAGAAAATGGAGTGCAAGTTGAAGATGAACTAATTCATGTTCTTGAACATGAAGTAAAATAAAAGGTCTGCACATGCTCATAAGTTGTCCAGGAATAACAGGAACTTTGATGAGCATAAGGGCATTTTTTCAGAAACAAATAAACAACATTTCAGAGACTCATAAGCTCCATGAAAGTCAAACCTCCCAACTCACCTTCCCCAAGTTCAAAAGCATAAGAAGAGAGCCTATTAGTGTCATTTCTCATTCATAGACAGTTTATTATGCACATTTTTGTATTTGTCAATAAATCACATCTTATATCTTCTATATCTATTAATCTATTAGTGTCTCTCTTTTTGTTACACTCTTGAATTATAACTAATTATAGCCATGTAGAGAAAGTGAAAGTGTTAAATCAATCCCATGTAGATATATTTGACTTCACGACCTACATTCTAAAGCAAAACATATTTCACAACTCCCACTGAGGCCATTATGAAGCATTATATTGATGTCATTATATGTGTTTTGTATGGTTTCAGGTGGAAAAAGAGGGAGTGAAGCACCCATTATCTCAACCACTATCTATGAGGGATTTTGTGCATAAAAATGGTCAAAGGAACCAACGAGCAAAGGATACACAATCTGAAAAATGTCGAGCAAAACAAGCGAAAATCCATGGTCACTGCCCAACCTGCAAAACAGAAAATGATAAAGGATATTGCACGACCTTTAAAGCAATAACCAAAGGGAAAGACACAAGAAAAGGAGTACTGTACTCCGGGGTCTATATCTTCCTTTCGCTTATTTCGGCAAAAGCAATTAGAAATGATGCGACACACCACAGACACAGAATCACCTATTACCAATGAAATGACACAAGAAGCAAATTGGAAATTTAGATTCCTTCCATTATAACAAGAAATGATGAAGTTGAACATGAATTGGAGCAACCACCAATAAATGAAGAAATAGAAGTGGAATCTCAACCAAATGAAAGAACAGAGGAAGGTATATATCACGCACTTCTCTAGATCACATTTTTTTGTTTATCTCTTTCTTATTATTTAAACTAATACCTTAACCTTACATAGCTTGTAAGAGTCAAAAGCAACGAGGTCCAACAACGTTAACAAAGGTTCACTCGCGTACAAGAGAAGAGCGTGAAGCTATTGTATTGACTCAATCGGCCAATCAGTTAGACCAACAAAAGAAGTTGTTGATGAGTTTAGCCTCTTCTTGGGTACATTTTCTAGGGATTCTGAGCTTGCGCCTCTTAACTACAGAAACTTCAAGCATTTGCTCACACTTGACAAAATATGGGATTATGTTTTGGTATGTTCCTTTCATTGTTTCTTTTCTATGTATGCTCATTCATTGGACCAATACCTGTATATACTACTAATTGACCTCATTCATTAGACCGAATACCTTATATATACTACTAATTAATTGAGCTCAAAATTCATTCTTGGGTTAGGAAAAATACACGGTTCCTGATCAAGGGAAAAAATGGGTTTTCGAATCTATCAATGCAAGTTGGCGTTGTCATAAATGTAGGATAAAGCAAAATCACTACTATGCACATGAAACCGATGAGAAAAGGTGAAAAAATCGTCCAAAAACAGTTTCCGGTTCCCAATTTAGAGATCTTTTGGAATACTGGAATTGTTCACTAATTGAGGTATACGATTTTATGCTCAATGTAATTTTGTTCGTCTACTGTTGAAATTGTATATTAATTTTTTTTTCTATTACAGATAGAAGCAAAAATTAATAAGGGCAATCGTGGATCACTAGATGATATGCATACTATGGGTCCGAAGTCATATGCAATGTTACGTCATAAGTTGGTAACAACTCAGTAGCTTCATTTATGGTTCTTATTGTTCTATCCTTCCATACTCTTAGAAAGTTATTGAACTACTAATTTGTATCTTCAAAGCAACAAGAGGATCCGGATAAGCAAGAGCCTTCACAAGAACCGGTCTACAAAGAATCAAGGAAAAGAGATCCTGAAAAGACATACCTCACCAACAACGAGAAATCTATATCCAATATTGTGAGTTGGCATGTTATTATTTGCATATATTCTGACTTAACTTAGTATATGTAATAACTTAATCTTCTTTGAATAGGCCAAGATGGATGCTTTACAGAGTGAAAATGGAGAAGATGGTAACGTTAAGGATCATTACTCTGAAGTCATACAAGATTCTGTACGCAAAAATCGTGTACGCCTTTATGGAAGAGGTGTAACGAAGACTGATTTGAAAAAAAGGATAAAAATTCAGGTTTCATATTTCCACGGGAGTTTTTACTAAGTATGGAGACTCAATTGGTGCAAAAACTAGCACCAAGCGTGGCATCTGTCATTCTTTATCAAATTCAAGCCGCTAATCCAGAAGTAGATCTTATGATTCCTGATTTTTCAAGTGGTACAATACCAAGGGATGCATCTAGAGATCAACATCCAACTAGTGACTCAAATGGGCAAGCTTCTAATGGCCCGTAACTGTTAGATCGTGAGGTATCGTTCTTAGATCTTATTTCTCTATGAACATATCTGCTTTAGTTGTCACATGGATTAAATTTTCAATCTCTTTTTTTAGTGAACAAGTTGAATTTATTTATACATCGATGACTGATCTGAAGAGTGATAAACTGTCATAGGAGCCCCTGACATTGTATAGTTTTTCTATGTTAGAATATTTTTGAGATGCAAAGAGAAGAAAAACACTTCCTCTAAGCAATCATGAAGATATGAGAACTCCAAACTCTCTAATATCAGCGCACCTATAGGGTAGAATGAGTTTTCCAACTTCACTTAGCTCGACATGAGTTTTCCAAGCTTCTAAAGACTGAAGTATGAAACTTCTATATATAAATACTTAACAAAACAGATAAATGCCCAAAAAAATATAGAACTGTTAAAGAAGTGTGACAGGCAAAAAAGAAAAAGAAATAAAGCATAGAATTGGATTCAGAACTCAGCAATAGAACAAGACAACCCTTTACATTAACAATTCCCTAGAAGATGCAATCTTGAAGGAGATAGTTACCCTTCATGTTAGTTATCATTTCCAAGTACCTCATGGTTTTTACCTCAAGCCTTCCCTTTAATCAATAAATTCAAGGGTTTTCACCAGAAATCTCCTATATGCCATGGTCATATGCTGCAAAATAAGCTTTTAAATGCCCCAGATTGAGAATTACCTGTACCATCGTATTTATATCTTCATCTAGGTCTTGATTATAATGACCATGACAAGCGTTTCTTCTGTGATGAAGACCAAACTCTTCTCGCAAAAGTTCCGTGGCTGTTATTAAGAACTGACAACTACTTTGTCCCTTCTCTTTATTTGATCCAATCATTTGAGCAAGAACTATTGAAATTATTTCCTAAAAAAGTAAACATAACAACCCTCTACAACCTCTCATTTTCACATGCATTTTCCATACAGGTAAAGGTCGTGCATCCAAAACTTTGCAAGTGTTGGTCTGTAGACTATAATTTGCAACTCACAAGAACACTAATTACTGTAGTGCTCACTACGACACCTCATAAAACATGGACAAATCAAGTCCAACTATGTCAAACCTTAAGTGTTCCCGGCAATACCGTGATCCTTTCATGTAACATTGTCATGTACAGAGCACCTGAACTTTTATATATGAGAAGGATCATCATGTTCCCCAAATTAAAACATAATAGACTAACTGGTCAGATCAGGTATACCTTCATTCCATGACATATTTTCTGCCAATCATCATTAACAATATCTATTATATAAGCCAACTCTCGAGTAGGTTTGGTGTCCACCTAAAATACCTTAATATCCTTTTTTTTTACTATTTTAAAATTTCATATTAATATATTATAACTATTTTACACGTTTTTATAACTTGAAGCACGCATTGCGCCCACTTAAATCTAGTACATGTCTAAGTTAAGAATCTAACTTGGACAACATCAACTGGAACTGGAGAAGTGGTTGGATTTTATCTATATATGTCGACTATAGATAGTTACCCTTCATGTTAGCCCCCCTTCTTTTTCCCCACATGAAGAGTTTTTTTTTGCTTGATTTTCTTTGTATGGCTGATTGTGGTATGTAGGATGTTAAAGCTACTTAGAATCTTTACACTTGGAATAACAAACAACAAGGGGTGGCTAGAGTTTATTCTAAATTGGATAGAGTCTTAGCTAATCAGGCTTGGCATGATTGTTATGAGTCTACTGAAGTAAATTTAATAAAGGAAGGAGATTCATTGTCCTAGTCTTCTCACTGTCTATCCAAGAAATCAGTATGGGAAAAACCTTCAAATATTTCACAATGTGGAGAATGGCCTCTTAGTTTCATGAGATAATAAGGAGATGTTGGGATGCTATTGTTTCAGGAACAAAGATGTATAATATAGTGAGTAGACTGAAGCTCATTAAAAAGGATTTAAAAAAATTGAAGACTGGTTTCAATGATGAGCAAGTAGACACCCTTTGCAAATCTGCTATTTGCTTGACTCAACATGCTAGAAAACTTCTTAGACTCCAAAAGATTTGGCTAGCTTCAAACCACATCCATAACAAATATTTATTAGTCCGGTTTGATTAAGTACATTAATTTTCGTATTGTAATTTTGTCTCTTTTATATTGTCATCCCACATTATTCTTATTATAGCAATAATGCAAGGTACTGTAATTTTGTCTCTTTTTTTGTGTGTTGTTGATGGGTACATTTACTAACTATTACAATGTTTGAATTTTTAGGTGAATGATGAACCAACTGGAGGAGATCAAACGTAGACGTCTCACTATACATACTATCGGCCAGATTTAGCTAGCTATATTATAGTGATGCGGTACTTGGTGGTTAGAAGGAAAATGATTTATATGTACTTATTCGAAGTATTTGTGGTACTAAAACAAATTTTTATTACTTAGGTTTGATTAAGTACATTAATTTTCGTTAATTAGGATTTTTCATGTATACTCTTAATTTAATTAATTTTGGAAATTATAATATAGATATGACAATTAATTCTGGCATTTCAAGAGTATTTTTGCATTTGTTGCATCGTTACTAATATATATCCAGACTGTAATATTATAGGTTTTCGGTAGCCATTAGGAGGGGTTTAAAAAAAACTTCCGTCATAAAGGCGTTGCAATAGCTATATGATAGTGTTGTAATATATAGAGAAGCGTTGCTATAGAAGCCAAAATGGGACACAATATGAATATTAGGGTCGTTGCAAAAGCTATCGAATTGCGTTGCTATAGATATAGAGGCGTTGCAATAGACCTTATAGATGACGCAACGACTCTTTACATCTATTGCAGCAACTTTGTGGTAGCCGTTGCAATAGGTCCCAAAAGTCGTTGCACTAGGCCTACAATGCCTCCAAATGCAATGGTTCAAAACCGTTGCAATAGGTCTACTGCAACGACTTTTGGGCCTATTGCAACAATTTTTGTGTGTTGCCTTTGCCTTTTAATGTAGTGGTGAGATTAGGCATCATTTTCTTAAGGACAATGTTGAAAAGGGCCTTATTAAAATGGAATTTTGTGAAACTGAACGTCAGATTGCTGATATTCTGACTAAGCCCTTAAATAGAGATAGGTTTGAAAAATTGAGACTTGAACTTGGCTTGATTAAGTTGAAATAATTGCTATAATCTTTCTCCCTATTGGTTTGACTCTTTGGCATTATGTATGTGTGAAATAAATTTGATGTTTTTATTTGTTTAAATGCATCACAATTTTTATATGATTAATTCATATGTATAAGTGAAAATGTCTAATAATTGCTCACCAAAGTCCAATGATATTCCCCTTAGTGTTCATAAGCCAATTCTATGCCTTAAGAGTTAACAAGGGATTAAAGGATTAACTGCGTTCCAAAGTAGCAAAATTTGCCGTTCCCATTCGCTGTTCCTAAACGCTGCTCTCAGATTATTAAATCTAGGATTTCTTTTAAATTTTTGAATTTCAATTACAAATCTAAAAATATTCTGTTCAGATTTTTTTTCCTAAAAATCCACTAGGGGAAAAAAAAGGAAGGGCTGCGCAGGAAGGGCTGCGCTTTCTTCAAAACGCAGCCCTTCTTTATTGTAGGGCTGCGTTTTTTAAAAAAGCGCAGCCCTACATAATAGAAGGGCTGCGTTTTTGAAGAAAATCGCAGCCCTTCACTTAATAGGGCTGTGCTTGTAGAAAAAAGCGCAACCCTTCTAATTTAATAGGACTGCGCTTGTGAAAAAAGCACAACCCTTTTATTTTGTAGGGCTGCGCTTATTTTGACAAGCGCAGCCCTTAGTTAATTTTTTTTTTTGGGATTGAATCAGCACGCATGTAGTAGTAATATATAACGACCCTAAAAATTCCCATTCTCTCTCTCCTAAACGCCGCTTCTTCAATCTCCTGTCTCGCTCCCCTTCTTCAATCTCCTCTCAAATCTCCCTACTCTTCTCTCGTTCCCCTTCAACCCTAAATCTGTAAAACTCCTAACCTCTTTTATCACTTTTATTTATTTTCGCACCGATGCGAGCCTTGTCTTCTCCGTGGGCTCAGCCTCAGATGAATTCGGCCCAGATGCGAGCGAAAATGCGAAGAAAATGAACGAATTAAGAGCGAAGATGCGAAGATGAGCGAAGATGTGAGCGTAATCGTGAAGCTCAACTGCAATTCGTTTCTATTTTCTTAGAGATTGAGGTGAAGGGTTGAAGAAGGGTTCTTCTTTTGTGGAAAATTTTGTAGGTTCGTTTTTTTTTTCAATTTTTCAATCAGGTTATCTACAATTTCGTTTTATCATTTTTTAGATCTAATTTTCTGTTTTTTTTTTTCGGAATTTATCGTAGTCTATTTCGTTTTTAATTTTTTAGATCTAATTTTATGTTATAACTATCAGATCTGAAAATTCTTATTTTCATTTGCAGATTTGTGTTTGGTTCTAATTTTATACTCACTATTTGTTCCAACGAAACCGAAGAACCTTTCGTTTTCCATTGAAGACATGCATTTTCCACCGAAGACTTGCGACAGAGATTTTTTAGATTTGCTCGAATTTTATGTAATTTTTTCTGTTTTATTTTCTATAATTGTCTCTATTTTATTTTCTGTAATTTTCTGTTTTATTTTTTGTAGTTTGTATTTTTTTGTACTTAGTGTTGTAAAAACACGACTTTCTATTTTTTTTCTCATTGTAAATTTATGATACTGGTTTTTATATGTTATCAATATAAATTTGTTTAATTTTCCTTACTAGCAAAAATGTATGTTAAACACCATCTGATTTCTGGAATTTCTGTATGTATCTATGTTGTTGTATATGTACAATTGCTGAAAAGGTGCAGCCCAGCTTAGAAGGGCTGCGTTTGTTGAAAAAAGCGCACCCCTTCTTGCTTAGAAGGGCTGCGCTTTTACCTAAAAAGCGCAGCCCTACTTAAAAAGTGAAGGGCTGCTGTAAAAAAGCGCAGCCCTAAGGGCTTTTTTTAGCGCAACCCTTCCTTATTTTTCCACTAGTGATCTGATCTTAATCCCTTTATTCTTTCCTAATATCTCTCAAATTAGTTGGGAAATATTATCTTTAATTTCTTTAATTTTTCTCTCTCCTCAAAACGTGTACTATACACGGTTGAAGTAATTTTTTTTTTACTTTTCATCTTCCTTCATAAATTACTCTTGAACTTTTCCACTAAACCAAAATTACACCTCTTCATCTCAAATAAAACCAAACCCCCTTTCACAAACATGAACATTACAAAAACTCCTCACTTTCTCTCTAACCAAAAACCCGAAAAACCCTCTCCCTCCTCCACACACACGGAATCTCCAACTCCCATGGATTTCTCACCAAATCCACCAAAACGGATCTTGAGAAAGAGCAAGCAAACTGAAGAAACTTGGGAAATGGAAGTGGAGGAATCACATGCAAAGATTGAGGGGGAATCGTTTTTCCTGTGAGAGGAACAACCAAGTTTGTGAAAAAGAAATCAGTCACATGTCGGTATGTTCTTGGTTTATGTATTGATGTTACTTGGTGTATAAGGGTTATTTTTAAACAATTGCTTAAATTGATTAAATTTCAAGGTTAGGAACACCTCTTTGAAAATTGTTATGGACAATGTCTAGTTCCCAAACTTATGGATGAATTTTGTGATAACTTTTTTATTCATGAAGAAGGAAATTGTTCTACTCTTGTTAGGGGAACCCGAATTGATTTTAATGCTGAATTTTTGGGAAATCTATTCGGTGTTCCTGTGACGGGAACTGGTGTGTATTTCAAGAAACAACGAGGTTCTTATCCCTTTTCTGATATATCCTTTGATGAACTAACCATGAAATATGGTGGTAAAAGAGGTACGACCTATCTTGATCACAATCTTCTTTTTCCTTACCACAAAATACTTTTCCACATTCTAAAGAAAGCCCTTTTACCTCGCCTTTCTAAGCGTGCTCAAGTTAGCATGTTAGACTTGATTTACATTCATTGCCTAGCCTCCCATAAACCCATAAATCTTCCATCCTTAATGATTCAACATATGAGTCATTGTATAGAAAAAGGATTTGTTGTTGGTTATGGAGCTCTTGTTACGAAAATTTTACTTAAGTTTAATGTGAAGATAAATGGAGTTTCGAATATTGGTGTGACTGGAAATTTTCTAAATGCTCGTGCTATGAATAATTTTAATGTGTGTATTATGAATGGTGATGTGATAAAAGGAAGAGATAATGTGGATGACGATGAGGAAGAAGATGAATGTGATGAAGAAGAGGATGAAGAAACCGAAATTAAGGTAGAGAAGGAAAAAGAAAAGGAAAAAGAAAAGAAAATCGAAAAAATCGAATAAAGAAAATGAAAAGAAAAATGAAAAATTGGAAAAAGAAAAACAAAGAGACGAAATAGCAAAGGAAAAAGGGAAGAAGGTGGTTGAAATGGAAGAATTGGAGAAACCTATTTTGAGAGCTTCTCGAACTAGTCAAAGAGTTCGAAACAGGATAGTATTAAACTCTCCTCCTCTTGTGCATGATGAGGATGATAGTATTTGATGATGATGAAGTTCGAGTGATTGCAAAAGAAGCCTATGATGCTTGCTTTCCTCCATCTAGGGAAGAATCTTCTGTTCCTATGGACACCATTCCTCCTACCACTTCATCTCCACCTAAAACTACATCTTCACCTCCTTCAACATCACAAAACACTCCAATCCTCCTCCTTCCAAATCACCTCCATACTGTTCCCGAAGGAAAGAAACCTGCAGCTGTTCCCATCTCAAAGGAGCAACCTGCTATTCCTAATCCTAAGGAACAACCTGCCAAAACTAATCCTCATAACACCTACCCTTCTTCACACCCTACCATTGGTGCTCCTTATAACTTAGCTCATGCACGAAGGTTGAATTACTTGTTTACAGTGGTCATGGGTCACTCGGAAGCAATGATGGAATTCGCAAATGAAGCAAAAGGTGTGAATGGGTTAGTGCAAGGATTGATGAACAAGGTTGACAAGGCTTTGGATGGTCAAAAGTTGATTATGGAGCAAATTGGAGATATGACCACATCCCTCCAAAAGATGAATAAGAAATTGATGAATTTGGAGGATATCCTGCTCAAGCTTGATAAAATCGTTAACGGAAATCATAAGGAAGTGATGACTAAATTGGATGATGTGGTGGAAGAAGTTGTCGAACAACCTTCCTCTCCTAAGCCTTAAAAACTCTTCTTAGTTTAGTTTTCTTATTATGGGAACAAAGTTTTTATTTTGTGTATTTTCTTTCTTTCTTTCCTTCTTAGTGTGCTACAATGGAACAATGTTAATTTGCTAATTCTACGTTGAATCTTTTTACATGTGTGCGTCTCTTGAATGGCTATATTCTTGGATTGCGATGTTGAATGCTTTATTTGCTTATACTAACCAAATTATTTCTCACAAAGTTTGGTGTTGTGATGTGTTTTGATAGATAAATTTCATCTTTTCAAAATCGCGGAATAATGTTTTTGAAGATGCCAAAGGGGGAAAGAGAAAGGCAATAAGAGTAAATAATTTTTCTCTTGCCATGATTGATGTGCTCAAGTTTATTTGAAATCGTTTTTTCTCTTAGTTACAAAATAAAATAAAAGTTTATTAGAATTTAACTTAGTTTAATTACTTTGTTAAAAGAGTTTATATGACTTATTTAAATTATATATTATATTGTATATGCCTTTTGTTGCCACCTTCATAAAGGGGGAAATTGTTGACTCTTGAGTTTTGAAGATGACTTAACCACAAAAGACGTATTGTATTTTATTTATGTTATTGCTAGGTAATTCATTCTCGAGCAAAGAGAATACTTGATCGAAGATTAAAATGGATAATTAATCAAAGACCGAAGTGAAGATGTTCGAATGTTGAAGTATCAAGCTTGGAGTGAAGATTAGAATACATTAGGGTGTATTTTGATGTCTTCTTGTTAAAGTTGAGTGAAAGCTCAATTTAGTTTGTGTTGAATTCTCAAACGGAACTTGGTTCTGTTCTCATGAAAGGAACAAACATTGGCATAGTAAGGAACAAGGTTAAGGAACAGACTTAGAAACGTCGTAAGGAACCCCTAATACTTCCTAAGTGGTGCGCCTAACATTATTTGTGCGCCCAATTGATTAGTTAGGAGTCCTAGGTTAGTTTTGACTAGATCCACTATTTTAGGGAGTTTATTATTAGTTTGTTAGGAAAAAATTTAAATTGATTTTCTGATTTAATTAGGATAAATATCAAACCGTTTTAAATCTTATGTTTTATTTAATTAAACTAAAAGATTTTGTTTTCAAGATTAAATATAATTTCCGGTTTTAAAAAGATTTTTTTAAAATACAAAAATGATTTTCGGTTTTAATTAACTTATTTATAAAGATATTTTCCTAAAAACTATTTAAAGAAAATGTTTTAATTACTCCCCAAGTAATCAGGAATCACGTCTAATCACACTACTGCTACACATTTGTAGTTAGTGGTTAGTGGGCTTAGTTAATTAATTCCCAAGGCTTAATTAATTTAATTAGTCCCAAAGTATTTAAAATCATGTAATACTTACCGCTACTTAATCTTAAGTTAAGTATGTAGTGGAGTGAGTGAGTTAATTACTTCTCAAGAAATATTTAATATAAACTAATTAATTAATTAAAATCATGGACATCATGGGATAATGGATTAAGTAGTGGATAATTTATGTCTTGCCTAAGTTCTATAAATAGGTGCCTAAACCTTAAAGTAAAATTTGTGTCTGACTTTTACTAGTCACACCAAAATGTGTCTGACTTTTATTAGTCATACCTATGGGTGTCTTACTTAGCTAAAAATCCTTAGTTGTCTAAAGAGTCAGCACCATTCCCAAGAGAATTCATACTTACTTTATTCGAGTTGTTACTCTTTCATTGTCTTACAAATTGTATTTTTGGATAAAGGGTTCGAGTGAACTCTTGTAAGTGTGAGAAGCTTTGAGTGAAGCAAGAGAAAGAGAAAGAGAATGGGACTTCGAGTGAAGTTTGAGAGGAATGACAGTTGTAGGAACTGTTGTTGGGAACTTGAGTTTAGGAACTTAAGTTGTGGCTCAGAGAAAGTAATAGGATTGTAAACAAAGTTGTTTTGGCCCATTATAGGGGAAAGTTTGAGTTAAAATCCCTTGTGGTCGAGGTTGTTTCTTCCTATTGGGCCTAGGAAGTTTTTCCTCGCTAAAATCTCTCGTGTTCCCATTGTGTGTTTCTAAGTTAACTTTTAATTCCGCAAAAAGTATAACTTATTCTTTCACTATAATTCACCCCCCTTCTTATAATGCTCATATTATACAACAAAGGTAAAGGCCCAGTCAAGGTTTCTCCTTTTATGGTCATTAACATGTGATTTGAGCCATTCACCTACATGGTTGCTTTCTCGAAATTTTGGCAGGGGGAAGTAAGGTTCCAAATCTTACCCGATGACATGCATTGTATTTTCATTAACGGATTTTTCACTATATATCCTTGACAATTTTTTTTTGCACTATATACTCTTTCAACTTTTGAAATTCACCATATACTCCCCCACCAACCGTACAATAGCATTTATTGCCCTTTTTGTTAACAGACGTTAAGTCGCCGTTAGTGTTTTATTACAAGTTTGTCATTAAGTTTGGGCGCCATTATGGTTATGTTGGAGGTTGGAGTAACTTAACATTTTTCCAAAAAAACATGCTCATTTATTCTCAACTTCTCTAACCCTCTGTTTTACTAGAGCTTAGGCATCCATGGAAACCTAAAATCTCTAACCCATTTTAAGAAATCGGCACACTAGTTTGTGCGCAATTGTAAGAGCTTCATTGCTGGTGCAAAATTGATTTTTGGGTCTTCTTCAGAAGGGAAATAACGCGGATTTTCTGCGTTGCGAAACTTGGTTTGAAGTTCAAAATTTTCAAGGCTCCTACTTTTCATTCCAAGTAAGTTCTTTATCCCTTTGTTTTATGTTGTTAATAATTGTTGCTTTTGGAATTTTTTTGGTTAGGGTTTTGTGCATTTTAGGGTTTGTTTGTTTCTTTTTTTATTAAAGTATTTCTTTAGTTAATCATAGCAAAATTTTGAATTTTTTTCCTTTCATTCAAATGTACTATGCTTACATATGTTGGAAATTTGTTGGTGTTGTTGTTTTGATTAGGATGGCTTCTATTTGGTTGCTTTTGCATTATAACAGTTAGGGTTTTTATGTGAGGGTTGAAGACACCGACTTGTGTCACTTAATGGGGTTGTATGAGGATGTAATGGAGGAGTCAGTTAAACAAGATGTGTATCTCCCAAAGGCATTTAGGTTACTTGTCCATAATCCTAGGACTAATAGGAAAATGGAGATTGAGAGTGACAAGGACTTGGGCAGGGTTTTGTCTTTTGGAAGGGGGACAAATAACATTGAGATATGGGTGGAAAAAACAAACAGTCCTGGATAAGTATTTAGGTCATATGTTCAGTTAAGGGAATAAGCAGAGAAGGAAAAACTGAAGAATATAAAGAGAGTGCAAGTGATTCTAAGGAGACAATAAGAAGAGGAACAAAGGAAGCAAGTAGAGGAGGAGAGAAGAAGGAATGAACAGGAAGAGGAGAGGTAAGCCGAGCAGGCAAGGGGGTTATGTGTTGCTATTGAGGTGCATGTCCTATCTGTGGATGATGTGCAAATATGTGAGTACACGAGGGTGTTTGAAACCGAGGGGGATGATGAGTGTTGTTCAAGGCTTTCTCAACCCACTACCTCACCTACCAAATAACCTACACCACCACCACATTCACATACCAAACAACATACACCTATAGTCCTTGAACATGACATTCCAAACATTTCAAAACCAAAAAAGCACCAAGGACCATACATGAGGGATTTAGGGTGGTTAAGAACACAACAAAGAAATTTGGGACCTATGTACCCCAAAAGAGGAGCACTGGAAGGCAGGGTAAAAGGAGGAAGAAGAGGTCGCAGTGACGTTGTGTTTGGATGACGAGTTTGGTGATTTGGTGGGTGATAACTCATCCGATGGGACCTACTATGAGTTAGTTGAAGGAGAGACTGATGATGACCTTTTAATGAGTGAATTTGTAATTGAGGAGGATGAGATTGAAGTTGAGGACTGTTGCCTTGACAAGATATTTGAGGATTGCCTTGACGGTAGTTCTACCCTGGATAGATTGTAGCAAAATGGGAAGGTTTGGGTTGATTCTCCTTTTGGGTATATTAATCTAGAAGAATGGTGGATTACCAAAGCATTATTTTCTGAAGTGCTCAGGGATTATTGCATCTAAGAGGGGTTTGCAATAACAGTAGAGAAGGATGATACCAAGAGGTTCACTACATCTTGTCATATGGATGGATGCAGTTGGAGGATACATGCCTCTGTGATTGCTGATAAAATCAGTTGGGCAATCAACACACTAAATGGGGAGCATAAAAATGTGGGAGATTATAGGAGAATCCTATAGTGAGCTCTGTGAGGCTACGCAAATACCTTGCTGACCACATATCTGCAAACCTTGATGTACCAGTTGAGGGGATGTGAAAATTGGCTTTGGAGAGGTTTAGGGTTGTTAGTCTAGTATAAACACTAGATCAACTACAAGGGGGGGGGGGTGAATTGTAGTTGGGGAGATTTCAACCTTTTTTCGGATAATATGATTTAAAAGCTAATGAAGAGAAAAGACAATAAGGAAGAACACAGGAAGGTCATTTTAACAAGGTTCTCTTCCTCAATTCTTTAGGAAGAAACCTTGATCCTTTTTTTATAGTAGTTATTACAACTTATTATAAATCAATCCTCACTTAGTTCCTCTAAGAACCAGTTCCCAGTCACCTTGTTCCCCCTGAACACGTGACTATCCTCACTTGACATCACTAGAAGTCTTTTCTTTCTTTCTTCTCTTTCTCTTTCTCTTTCTCACTTTTGATTACAAGATTTTGTTCTCTCAACCCACACTCGAAAAGTATTATACGAATAATTGCTTGAAGAGTAATTAAACTGAAATAACTTCCTTATTAGATAATACAAATAAATCTGGGAAGTTATCCAAATATTCTGGTTCGTTGTTGAGCCATATATAGGAGATCTCAGCAGCTCCTATTTTTGCTCCGTTATATAGACGTGGGTGTTAGAAATGACCCATGATCTATCCGTTGATATAGCCATAATATCCACGTTGTTTTTCCCACTATATCCACGTTCATCCAACCACCTTTCCACAGTTTCAGCATTAGGTTAGTTAGTTATCTTCTTGGATACTTGGTTACTCCTCCAAGATTCTAGGAACTAATTCCCTAGAAACCAGGAACAACAGCGTGAATTTAGTGTCCTTCGCAATAGCTCAGTTTGTTAAGGTTTGTTACGCCCAAAACATCGTCGAGATATTATACCATTCAATTTATAAGGAAGTAACAAACGCATACTCTCTCTAATATCATGGAGATTTTTTTTATTCAAAATAATATTCCATGTAATTAGGTTACCAATTTATAACACATAATATTTCAAGCAAATGAATTTATTTATTTAAATAAATTGACTAGGTTAAACTCATAACCATTTCTCCACAAGTTATAATTAAATAAATTACACTTAAGATAATATGAAAATTAATTCTAAGTTACACAATGAATTTCCTAGACTCAACTTATTTTCCTAGACTCAATAACATTATTTGTCATCATTAAAACCGTGAATACAACAAGGGTGAGCTTCAAAACAGGGTTGCTGTGAAAGGTAAAAGTGATGTCCAAGGAGTTTATATATGGGGGATTCAGGGAGTCTTATGGACTGTTGTCAAGGTATGCAGAGCTGACCAAAGAGACCAACCCGGGATCTTATGCCCTTGTGACTTGGAGTGGGAACACTGCAAGTGTTGCCCCTAAGTTTGTGGCATGTTTCTTCTCTTTTGTTGCACAGTTCAGGGGCTTTTTGAGAGGGTGTATGCCTATTATAGGCATTGATGGGGCCTACCTAAGTGGCTATTACAAGGGTATTCTACTATCAGCCTTAGGGATTGATGGAAATAATGAGATCTTATTGATTGCTTATGGCATTGTGCACACTGAGAGCATTGAAAGTTGGACCTACTTCTTCATAAACCTTCAGATGGTGTTTCAACAAGAAGGTTGTACAAGAGATGATCAAACCTTCATCAGTGACACGATGAGGGTGAGCTGTTTTATGTTTAGTTTTTGTACTTATTTCAATGATAACATAATTACGAATTTGCTAATTAGACACTAGTTTCCTTGGTCAGGGTGTTGAGGCCTCTTTGCATTCAGTCTTCCCTAGGGGAACAAGAAGAGTTTGTTGCCAACATTTATACATAAATTGCAAAAATTCTGGCTACAGTGGCACAACATTCCATAAATTCTTTTGGACAACAGTAAATGCATACAACAAGTATGTTTTTAGCAAGGCCATGAAGGAAATACAAGCCTATGATTCCAATGTAGTGGAGTATTTGGATTCCACCACTGAACAATGGAGTAGGCATGTGTTGAACCCAAAAGTTTGTTGTGACCATGACACAACAAACTTTGTGGAGAGATACAATCCATGCACCAAGCCTTATAGAGATCTTCCCGTGCTTACATTACTTGAAGGTTTATGCATGTTTTCTTCTCTTGTTGCTTCATTGCATTTTCATTCATGAACCACGTAACTAATTCTACTCCCTCCGTCCCAAAATTCCCGTTTCATTTTGCACAGTCTCCAAGACGTACCTTTGACCTACGATATCTTCTATTTCATATTAGTAAAAAATATAAAAACTTGATATTACGAATTTATACATTAAGACGAATCTAACAAGACCCCTCATGAATATGTGATTTTGCATACATTAGTAAGAATATTTGGTCAAAGTTTCTAAAAGTTGACTCCCAAAATAGAAATGGGAACTATATTTTAGGACGGAGGGAGTATTTTTCTGTTTCATTCTAGCTATAAGGCATTGATCAATGAAGAGACTTCGGGCTAGGTTCGCTAAGGCTGCTGATATGGATGCAACCCATTTGACTAAGTATGCTCAAAACATTTTAGCAACAAGGGCTGATGAATCCAAGTTTTGTTATGCAACATCTTGTGAGGGTGGTGAGTTTGAGGTGAGAGATGGTCATGTTTACTTTCCTTGCAAGCTCAAAGATATGACATGTGAGTGTGGTAAACGACAAGGGTGTGGCATCCTTTGCAAACATGCATTGTGGGTGATGTTTAATGAGAGGCTTGAGGCCTCTGATTTTGTATCCCTTTACTTCAAGGATGAGGCTTACAAGCAAACATATGGGGAGCACATTCACCCTATGCCTGACCAAGCCATTGGCTAGAATACAATATGCCAGTCATTACCTCCCCTTTTATCAAGAGAGGTGCTGGGAGACCTGGTAAATAGAGGAAGATAGGGACAAATAAAGCTAAGAAGGGTTAGAGGCACAACAATGTTAAGTGCAGCAAGTGGAAAGATGTGGGACATAATGCTATGACTTGTGGAGGTGGTGCCACTAAAAAAGCTAAGAAGGAAAAAGCTTCTACTTCAATTGCTCAAGGATCTCAGCCTAAACGATACAAAAGAAAGGCAACTGAGGCTACTAGTACCTCAAAGCATCAACCAAAAGGGAAGAAGACTAAGAAGAAGTGAAGATTGAAGGGTTCCAAGATGCTCCATGCATGCCTTTTTTGTGAATTAGGGCACTGTTGTTTGGATAACTACGTTGTGAATTGAAAGTCACTGTTTTTGTCAAGCACAATTATATGATCATAAAGAAGATAGTTTTTTTTTGTAAAGCTACATTAGTAGATAAGTATTTTGAACTACTAACAATATTTCACTTAAATATTACAAACATTAGGATTACAAACATGAGTACTCCTACTTTTATTGCTGCATTAACTAACTTTTGTTGCTTCTTTAATTTTTTCTTCAATTGCTTGAGTTCTTCCTTCATTTTGTTGTTGACAAAGCTTTCCCCCTCTTCCCTACTACCTTCAATGTGCTTGAATCCCCTTTCATGGCCGTTGCTACCTTGCTCATAACTTCCTTTGCATCATATGAAACTATTGCATGAATCACATTTGTAGTACAACCTTTGAGGATTTATTACAGTTTCAAAACTTCTTATTGCATATTTTCTCCTACAAATACAATAAGAGTTACGGAACCTTATGTATAAAGACTTGTAGTGACTGCAAACTCATGCTTCATATTAAGGGTTTCATTTGACATAGGAGTGACTTTATAAAGAAATCTGCCAGGCCTTTAATCTTTCTAACGGCTAGTTTTTTAAACTGGAAAAGTAGCCGTTATAACTGAAACATAATTTAGGGGTATATGGTACATTAAGTTCCACAATAGGGGTACATGAAATACGTTTGCCACTAACAGGGACCTAACGCCCGTCAACAAAAAAGATAAGTGGATGTATTTTTTGAAAGGTGGGGGTGTTATATGGTGAATTTCAAAATTTGAAAAGGTATATGATGAAAAAAAATATTTGTCAGGGATATATGGTGAAAAAACCCTTTCATTAATGTCTGGTCACGTTGGGAAAGTAGGGGAGGGTATTATATGTCACAAGTGGAGAAGGGCATTATGGGGAAGGTGATCCCACCACAAAAGCCACAAAAAGAACTTCAATCTAAGGAGCGTATTCGTCTTCCAAATCCATTCACTTCCAATAAAATAGGGTCTTTGATCAATTAACATGTTATATGCCTCGGTCAGGGATAATTTATCTCGATCAACAAGGGATGGGAGGGTATTTTGGTGTTTTGAAAAGGGATGTGCGCAGAGGTTATTTTATCGGCAATGAATGCCGGGAATTGAAAGGAAAGTTTGCTAATATCCCACTGATTGTCAATGATTATGTCCTTAACATTCATTTTCTCTTCCCCTTTGTTCAAAGGGCCATGCACATGTTTACATATAAGACCTATACCAAGCCAATTGTCTAGCCACAGGTCGATAAAGGAACCATCACCCAATTTCCAAGCCATGCTCGTCTTCAGAAGATTATAACCTTTGGCAAAATTTTTCCATATTTGGGACCCTTTTTTAAACGTGACAATATAATTTTTTCTTACCCTTAATAGTTGCTAGAAAGTTATACTTCTATATTTAGGGGTGTTTTGAAAATACATGTAATTTAATCAAGTAAACAACTGAATCAAATTCGGAAAGAGGAAAATTGATGAAGGAAAAAATATATTCACAAATTCTTTAATGAGATGTGTGCAAAATAAATTATTATATGACTGGATTTTTTTGTCTTAAATGGGTCACTTATATAAAAGTGATCCTTTGAAGATAAGAAAATTACCCCTCTTTCACTTATATAGTTCTGATTCAAGTTAAAAAGTTATTTTTTCTTTAATAGTGATGTCCTTTGACCTTAAACAGTGACTATTTTGACTTAGAAATTGAGTCACTGAAATACCTGGTGCATACAATTCTAATTGGAATATATTGTATGTTGGTTAAATGCCTTGAAACCGATCTAACAATGCGAAGTTTGTTGCTCGCCCAGTCCATTGGGCGGCGACCGGACGAGTTGAGTTTTACCTTCGTGCTGTTTTCGACTCTCGCACCCGACCGATCGGATTTTGGCTTGACCGAGCAATTTTGCCCCGACGACGCGTTTTTTCACGTTTTATTATATCTTTTAATCCTAGTTTTTAAGCCATCATTATAATTATGCTAGGAGACTTTTCTAGGGTTTTATTAAGGTTTCCTTATGTTATAAAAGACCCTATTGGTGATCATCATTTGACACACTTTTACGCTCTAGGATTTTAGGACTCCTGTTTTTTTCCATCATAGTGAAGAAGCTCTCGATTCCCCCACTAGTGGATGTAAGTCTATTTTAACCGAAACACATAAATCCTTGTGCTCTCTTTTTTATTATCTTCTTTATTGTTTTTCTCATTCTTATTATTTCATTGATTTGTTCCGCATTAATCAAATATTACAACACGCTTTTCCTAACATTTTGATAGTACGAGATATTAGTATTAACTTTGGTGGTGTTGTATCATTATTGACAACTAGTTTTTGAAGTTGTGAGGTACATGCGTCATTCTTTTATATTAGACTTTTGATGAGCTGTGTCATAGATTAAAATTTGTCATATATACATATACTTCATATTCTTTGTCTAAAAATATTGATATTTATTTATATGTTTAAATAGAGAAAATACAAGAAGTACTCCCTCTATTCTTCTAAGTTGGCTACACATTATGTTTTATTCTATTCCTCTAAGTTGGTATTCAAAGAGGTTTCTTTTACTTGTAAAATACAACCTCCGTATTTTTTTAGTTGCACCATTTTCTTTTGTGGCACTATTTGTTAACCAACTTTGTTAAAATATCTCGCATCATCATATGAGAAAAATATAGTCGATCAAGTGGGGTCTTCTTAGATTTGACTCAATGCGAGGATTCCAAATATAAAGTTTTTATAATCTTTATTTACACCCAATAAGAGATATTAACGTTCAAAGAAACATCTCGACAAATGTGAAAAAGAAAATGGTGCAACTAAAACATACAGATGTAGTATATTTATTTGTGATTAGGTTTGACAAGAAATCAAATTCTCGTGGACTACTTCCGTCATTTTTTGTATCATATAAAGTCAATCTTTTGTGATATTGTTTTTCACTGAACATCGTGAAAATTTGCATAGATGAAAGGAATTTAAACCGACCACTAGGAAATTGAAGACCCTTACGATACTGATAAAACAAAATAAAAAAAAAAGATTGCAAGAAACTAATAGAGTAACAAGCACTTCTCCAATGGATCCTTGATTATTGAGATGACTTGGTTGACGACAATCAAACTTGCCGAAGCCATCAATCGTGATTCTAATATAGAAGATTGAGCTCCGGCCAGTCGGATGGATAAACCCTTGAGAACCTGGAGGCTTTACAAAGCAAGAAAATAACCGAAAGGGTAGTAAAGACTTGAGCTGGTATCACTAACAACAGGCTTGTGATTTTCACACAAGCGATAAGAGTCACTACAAGTGACTAAGAAAGCATGCTATGAACCCCCTATAAAATCAGGAGCAGCGTTCAGATAAAAAGTTTTGAAAGCGATGAAAAACAATATCATTGCTAACCGAGATGGAGAATTAACCTCCATTAATTCCACACATAAACTGACAAACCCGAGTCCTGAAACCCTTAACCCCTTTCCACTCAAGTCTTTTTTCCTTGACAACCCATTATACCACATTATAACTCCTCCGAATGCCAAACTCCATACATCGTAGGAAGAACAATCACCAACTAACAATGCGTCTTCTAACCTAGGCATTAAATCCAACTGTTTCTACACATTATCACTCAAAACAACACTCCTAACAAGGATACATCTAAGGTAAATAACGAGAAGGCGAAGGAAAATTAACAAATTGTCCACATAACTAAAATTAAATACTTCCTAACCTAAACAAGAAACACTAACTCGGAACTTTACTTTTACCAGCGAGATTATCGACGACGGTCGACGGCGCTTGGGAAAGCTTTGGAGAGAGACTACCTAAGTTTGTGAAATTAGATATGAGTAGATCCTCTCAAAAACTGACAAAAAACAGATAAAAATTGACGGAAAACCCAAATAAGAAAGACCACCGAGAAGGAATGAGAAAATAATGGGAGGGGATAGAGGACACCACCAAAATGCCACGAATAAGATCCTCCCGTTCTTCTTCTCAGGCGGTGGAAGCAGACGAACGAAATCAAGTGAAACGAATAAATGGCAGGCCGAGTGAGCAGCACGAACTCAGGCCGGTCACCAGTGACCTTCTTTGTGCGACTTTGGCTTACTTAGGGTTTTGAGGGTAAAGAAAATTTTAGAGTGGGAGAGGTGATCTTTGTCTAGGTTGTCTATTAACTTGTGAGACTATTTTGGGATGTTCTCTAACATGAAATAATTTTGATGGCTGCCATTCAAATTGGAAATAAAAATATTAAAAAGTGTTTTGCAAATGCTTTTCTACTTAGGAGTGTCAATTTTCTAGGTAATATATATCAACCTATCTTTATTTTTCCTTTTATATTGAACATTATATATGTACTTTAAGTTTATACAAACTTTATTCATTTAACTTATAAATTGTTGTATGATATAACATTTCACTATTGTACACTTTGAGATCATTTCCTCCTCAAATCTATAAATAGTTAAATAATCCTACTCTTGTTAATAAATAATTTGTTGTTATTGGCTTCAATGGTATTGGAATAGTATATTCTATCCCTATTATAGTCCATATTTCCTATTGTTTTACTCTGTTCGGATTTGTATTCCTTTTCTTTAGTTGTATAAATAATAATTAATACATTATGATTCATCTAAAACTTAGACTTTTCTAGGTTATATCTGTACGATCAATTATCTTATTGATAGACATATTTGGACGACTCTCTAATGATATATAGCTTAGTTTTAAAACTCATACGATGCACCAATATGTTTCATTCTTTGGTAGCATAACTTATACTTTTGTACTTGAGTGATGAACACATTTTAAATACATGTGATAATCAGATTACATAAATAGGTTGTCCATCATTACCACTTATTGAGCAACTTAATAAGAGTTGAACTTGTTGAAGCTATCATTGTGCATGTATAATGCACCACATATGTGAGTTTCCCACATTGATAAAAGAAGAGAATTAAGTTCACTTTATAAGAGAAAGGGACTACTCCTCTTATTGTCATACGATTTTAAGGTGGAACTTCCTTTATCTTGTCAAGTGGACTCTGTCACCCTTATGTTGAGTGAGGCACAAACCCATATTTAACAAAAACAATATAGTGAGCTTTTAAAGCAAATTAATAGAGAAACTAGTTTAAAACCTGTGCAAAAATGCACGGGATGTCAATAAATATAATTCATTTGATTAATCATTTATCACCGAATAATATATTTTTTTGGAAATGTACAGAAATGATGACATTTATATAAAGAAAAAAATAATTCACATATAATTAGAAAGATGCAATTCTCGTATAATAGACAACAAATTAGATGAAGCACAATTATGAATGACAATGTAAAAGAATTGAAAAAAAGTAAGCTAATAAAATAGTATCCGAAATACTTATTATACATTCTGAAATATTTCCTTGTAGACTACATTATTGGTAACATTGAAGTTGCCACGATCTTTATCACACATTAATATTTTCAAACTATTTATGCTTGTAACTCATGATACAATCATATAGATTGTCCATGGCTGAATACTAGTTGAGGAAGATCTATGTGCGCTCAAGAGTGTACTTGGCTTTTATTTGTCGTCATTGCAAAACAAACGACCAATGAGAATCGCCTTATCTGAAATTTGATCGGAAACTTTGTTGCATATGATGGGTAAGTGCCATACCGGGAATAAAAACTTTGTCCCGTGTAAAAATGCGTTGGAGGTTTTATGTAGATATGATTTGGACTCATGCATAATCCACGAGAATTCTTTTGTTTATTAAATACTTATTTTTATTCTAAATTTATTTCATTCATTATATCATAATCAATTCATTTAAAGTTCAAAGAACATAAAAATGATGAAATTCATATAAATGAAAGAACAACTCACATATAATTAGAAATACGCAATTCACATTTATTAGACAACACAAGACGAAAAAAATTTATGAATGACAATGTAAACAAAAATTGTAAAAAAAGGTAAGCTGAAATAGCATTTAGAATACTTATTACACGTTTTGAAATACTTCCTTATATACTACATTAGTGTTATCATTGTAAGTTGTAACTCTTGGACAACCACATAGAGTTGTCCGTGGCTAATACCAACCGAGAGAGATATAATCCTATGTGCAAAAAGAAAGCATTCAACTCTCAAAACCGCAATCCAAGAATATTAGCCATTCAAGAGACGCACACATGTAAAAAGATTTAACATAGAATTATCAAATTAACATAGTTTCATTGTAGCATGCTTTAGAAAGAAAGAAACAAAAAATAAAAAGTTATGTTCCTACACACACAAAAAGAAAACTAAACTAAGAATAGAGTTTAAGCTTAGGAGAGGAATTTTGTTTGACCACTTCTTCTACCACATCATCTAATTTGGTCATCACTTCCTTATGATTTCCGGCAACGATTTGATCAAGCTTGAGCACAACATCCTCCAACTTTATCAATCTCGAGTTCATCATTTGGAGAGATGTGATCATATCACCAAGTTGTTCCATGATAAACTTTTGACCATCCAAAGCCTTCTCAACCTTGCTCATCAACCCTTGCACTAGCCCATTCACTCCCTTAGCTTCATTTGCAAATTCCATCATAGCTTCCGAATGACCTATTACCAAAGTAAATAAGTAATCCAACCTCCTAGCATGAGCTAGGGTATAGGTAGCACCAATGGTAGGGTTTTGGGATAAAGAAGGAGAGGTATTTGGAGGATTTTGGGCGGCAGATTGTTCCTTAAGATCAGGAATAACAGGTTGTTCCTCTGAGATGGGAACAACAGTTGGTTTCGTTTCTTTGGGAACATGAGATGGAGATGATTTGGTAGGAGGAGATGGAGGGATTGGAGTGTTTTGTGGTGCATAAGGAGGTGGAGATGCAATTTTTGGTGGAGATGAAGTAGTATGAGGTATGGTATCCATAGGAACAGGAGACTGTGATCCCTAGAAGGAGGAACGCAAGCATCATAAACTTCTTTAGCAATCATACTCACTTCATCATCATCAACACTTTATTCCTCATCATGTGAAGGAGAGTTTAGCACTTTCAAGTTTCGAACTCTTTGACTAGTTCGAGTAACTCTCACAACCGGTTTCACCAACTCTTCCCTCTCAACCACCTTCTTCCCCTTATCTTTAGCTTTTTGTTTTTCTTTGTCCAATTTTTCATTTTTCTTTTCTTTTTCTTTTTCTATTTTTTCGGTTTTATTTTGTTCTTTCTCTTTTTCCTTCTCAACTTCAAGTTTGATTTCTTCCTCTTCCTCATCATCACATTCATCATCATCCTCATCATCATCCACATCAGCTCTTCCTTTGATCACTTCGCCATTCACAACACACATATTTAAATTGTTCAAAGCACGAACATTTAACGTATTTCCCGTAGACACACTATTATTAGGAACCCCCGAAATCTTCACATTAAACTTAATTAATATTTCTGTAACAAGAGCTCCATAACCAACAACAAAATCATTCTCAATGCAATGACTTATGTGTTGAATCATCAAGGAGGGAGAATTTATGTGTTTATGGGAGGCTAGGCAGTGAATGTAGATCAAGTTTAACATGCTAACTTGAGCATGTTTAGAGAGGCGAGGTAAAATGGCTTTCTTTAAAATGTGGAAGAGTATTTTGTGGTAAGGAGAAAGAAGATTGTGATCAAGAAAGGTAGTGCCTCTTTTTCCACCATATTTGACAATCAATTCATCAAAGGAAATATCAGAAAATGGATAAGAGCCTCTTTGTTTCTTGAAATATACGTCGGATCCCCTCACAGGAACACCGAGTAGATTTCCCAAAAATTCAGCATTGAAGTCAATTTGGGTTCCCTTCACAAGCGTAGAACAATTTCCCTCTTCATCAATTGAAAAATGTTCACAAAATTCATCCATAAGTTTGGGAATTAGACATTGTCCATAACAATTTTTGAAAAGGTGTTCCGAACCTTGAAATTTAATCAATTCAAGCAATTGACGAAAATTAACCTTTCTACGCCAAGAAATATCAATGCATAAACCATGAACATACCGTGTTGCTATGGATTTTCGTTTTGCAACCTTGGTTGTTCCTCTCACAGGAACCGTCGATTCCCCCTCAATGTTTGCATGTGATTACTCTCCTTCCATTTCCATTATTCTTCAATTTTCTTCCTCTTTCTTAGGAACCTTTTTGATGGATTAGGAGAGATATCCATAGGAGTTGGAGATTCGGTGTTAATGGAAGAGCGAGAGGGTTTTTCGGGTTTTTGATTAGAGAGAGAATGAGAGTTTTGTTTGGTGTTCATGATTTTGTGGAGATTTTTTCGGTTTTAATGGAAGTAAAAAGGTGTAATTTTTTTGTTTAAGGGAAAACTAGGGAATAATGAAGGAAGGTGAAAAGTAAAAAATAAATTTACTTAACCGTGTATTGTACACGGTTTGAAGAGAGAGAAAAGAAAAAAAATAAATAAATAAAGAAATTAAAGATAATATCTCCCAACTAACTTGAGAAATATTAAGAGAGAGTAAAGGATTAGAATCAGATTTTTAGGAGAAAAAATCTGAACAGAATATTTTTGGATTTTGATTTTGAATTTCGAAATTTGAAAAATAAAACCAAGATTTATTACGCTGGGAACATCGTTTGGGAACAACGAATGGAAACAACAAGTTTTGCTACTTTGGAACATAATTAATCTTTAATCCTTGTCAATCTTAAGGCATAGAATTGTCTTATGAACAATAAGGGGAATATTATTGGACTTGTGAGCAGTTTCAGACATTTTTACTTATACATATGAAATAATCATATAAAATTGTGATGCATTTAACAATAAAAACATCAAATTTGCACACATACATAATGCCAAAGAGCAAAACAAAGGGAAAAGATTATAGCAATCATTTCAATTATCAAGCCAAGTTCAAGTCTCATTTTTCAAACCTATCTCTATTTAAGGGCTTAGTCAAAATATCAGCAATTTACGTCGTTTCACAAATTCCATTTTAATAAGCCCTTCTCAACTTATCTTTGAAAATGATGCCTAATATGGATTGTTGACTCAGAATGATGTACGAGATCTTTAGAAATACTAATGCACTAGTATTATCACAATAGATGGGAACAATCAAAGTAAATTCCATAGTCACGAGTGTTGTTTTTTATCCATAGCATTTGGGAACAACATGCTGCTGCAACATATTCAGCCTCAGCTGTAGATAAAGCAATGTGTTTTGCTTCTTGTGTGCTCCAAAAACAAACTATGACTAAGGAACTGAACCATACCTGATGTACTCTTCCTATTGACCAGATCTCCTGCATAGTCAGCATGCAAATCCTTTCAGTTCAAAGGTATCACTTCTGAATAGAATAGGCTTAAATCTCTGTTCCTTGAGGTATCTTAGGATTCTTTCACGCTGTGAGATGAGATTCCTTTGGATTGGCTTGAAACCTTGCACATAACCCTACACTAAAGCAATATCAGGACGACTTGCAGTTAGATATATATGAGCCAATCATACCTCGATACTTGGTTTGTCCACACTTGTTCCTATAAATCTTCATCCAATCTGGTTGAAGTTCCCATAGGTGTATGATTTACTTTGGATGCCTCCAAACCATACTTTTTCAAGTTCCTTTATGTATTTTGTTGATGGATGTAGATTCCTTCTTCTTTTGCTTGATTTGCAACCCCAAGAAGAAGTTAAGTCACCCATCATCTCATTTCGAATTCTTTACTCATGAGATTAGCAAAGTCCTTGCACAAAGATTCATTAGTGGCACCAAATATAATATCATCAACATATATTTGAACAACTAATAAATGTTTTCCTTTTGATTTTAAAAACAAGGTTCGATCCAATTTTCCTCTTTTAAACTCATTTTCAAGAAGGAACTTAGAAAGTCTTTCATACCATGCTCTTGGAGCTTGCTTTAACCCATAAAGAGCTTTGTCAAGCTTAAAGACATGATTGGGAATCTTTATTTTCAAAACCTGGAGGTTGTTCACGAAATACCTCCTCATTAGATAACCATTTAAAAAGCACATTTACATCCATTTGATACAATTTAAAACCCATGAAAGCAGCAAATGCAATAAAAATTCTAATTGCTTCCAATCTTGCAACAGACAGTGCAAAAGTTTCTTCATAATCTATACCTTCCTGTTGATTGTATCCTTTACAACTAACCGGCCTTGTTTCTTACTATGGTTCCGAACTCATCCAATTGTTTCTAAACACCCATTTAAACCAATAACCTTTTGTGTTTAGGTTTAGGTTCAAGGTGCCAAACTTTGTTTCTTTCAAATTGATGAAGTTCATCTGCATTGCTACAATCCAATCAGCATCAGTGAGAGCTTCTTCATGGTTCCTGGTTCCATCATAGAAAGAAAAGCATGAAAAGCACAAAAATTTTCAATTGAGATCTCGTTTGAGTTCCCTGTTTATATCACTGATTATGAGTTCCACGGATGGGAACGATGAGTTTTCCAAGGCTTTGGTTGGAAATCCTGGATGGAAACTTGATTTTTCATTATCTTTACTTTCCCTGTTCTTGGGAACCAGGTTCAACAATAGTGGATTCATTCACTTGTGTATCTCACCTAGTTCTTCTTCTTCTCATTGGGAACAGGAACATGATTTGTTCCTTAGGCTTTGTTCCCATGACTTCTTCTCTTCCAAAGTCTCATCAATAAGACTTTGATCTTTTCCAACCTATTTCGAAGTCATCATCAACCTGTGTGCTTGCACAAATTTATCTGTTTCATCAAAAATAACATGCACACTTTCTTCTACACACATAGACCTTTTTTTAAACTCTATAAGCTTTGCTACTAGAAGAGTATCCTAAGAATACAGCTTCATCACTTCTAGCATCAAATTTTCCAAGATTTTGTTTCCCATTATTATGAACAAAACATTTACATCCAAATGTTCTGAAATATGTAATATTGGGCTTTTTACCAAAATATAACTCATAAGGAGTTTTATTTAAAAAGGCTTACCATGGCACGATTTATAATATGACAAGCAGTATTCACAGCTTCGGCCCAAAAGTTCATAGGAAGCCACTAGCTATAACATAGTCCTAGCCATTTCTTCTAATGTTCTATTCTTCCTTTCAACAACACCATTTTGTTGAGTGTTCTAGGGGCGGAGAAATTTGATCTAATATGTCTCTACTAAAGTCATCAAACTTAAAGTTCTCAAATTCCTTTGCCATGGTCGGATCTAAGGTGTAGAATTTTTGACCACTCAAATTTTGAACTTTCTTTGCAAAGACAAGGAACTCATCATAAGTCTCGTCCTTGCTAGAAAGAAAAATAACCCAGTAAATCTAGAGAAGTCATCTACAATAACCAACACATATTTCTTTCCACTCCTACTTTGATCCTCATGGTCCACAAAATCCATATGAATTAACTCTAATGGTCTTGTGGTACTTACCACATTTTGGACTTAAAGAGGACCTAACATGCTTCCTTTAGCCAGCATCACAAACATGATCTAAATGAAACTTAAGAAGGTAGACCTAAAACTAGTTCTTTAGAGCGAAGTTTGTCAAGCAAAGAAAAACTAGCATGTCCAAGACGCATATGCCATAAAAGAGAATCATCATCAATAATTATTTTGGGGAACAAGGTTGAGATCCACAACATATGTATTCCCCTTTCTTGTTCCTTCTAAAACAACATCCCTTGTGCTTTTGTTGACAATTAGACATTTTTCACTATTAAATTTTACAAAGTTCCCTTTATCACAGAATTGGGAAATACTCAACAAATTATGCTTCAACCCATCAACTAGAAAAACGTTATCTATGAAATATGACGATGACTTACCAACTTTGCCCATGGCAACTATGTTACCTATGTTGTCACCAAAAGTCATGATTCACCATCATAGGCTGAGAGTGAGAGAAATCTTGATCTATCTCCAGTCATATGCTTAGAACACCACTGTCTAGGTACCATGTGTTGTTCCCCCTCACTCCAACCTGCAACAAAACTAATACTTAGAGTTAGGAACCCAATCTTTCTTGGGTTCCTTTCCTTCAGGAACAATAGATTTCTTTTCCAAGTTAAAGCGACCAAGTCTAATAGGACATGAGTTCCTGTAGTGACCAGTGTTCCCACAAAACATACAAACTTTATCACTTGGTAAATCAACTCTCTTTTTAGGTTTTTAAATTTCTTTTTGTGATTAAAACCAAGACCTTCGGTTCGTTTTGTTTGAGGGTTCTTAATCCAATTTGGTATAGGTAGGATTTTCTTCTCGTTCCTACATAAGTGAAGTTCCCCTTCAAGTTCCTTGTTTTCTTTTTCCAAAAACGAAACATGATTTTTCAACTCGTTTATTTCAGATTTGAAACTTTGCAAGGGAACTGACTTAATGTCAAAGGAACTCACTTCAGGAACAAACTCTTTTAATTCCGATAACTCAAGGCTTAACAAGTAGTTCTCATTTTTAAGATTTTCGAAATCCTCTTTTAATTTTAGATTTTATCAAACAACTCAAAAAATCTTTGTTCAATATCAGTTCGAATACTTTTAAGCCAAGAGGTATGTTCCTTCGCAACTGTTAAAGCATGTTGACATTGTTTTAGTTTAATGGACTCATCTTTGCAATCATTCACGACATCAACAATAAACTCAAATAACTTTTCTTAACTTAAAGAATTAAGACGAGTTTTGATAGTGCCTGGACTTGCCTCAAGAGATTCAGTCTCTTCATTAGATTCGGAATTGTCAAGAGCCATGAGACAAAAGTTTGCAGTCTCCTCATTTGGTTGAGGATCATCTTCTTCTTCGAAGTCAGAATCTCCCCATGCAGCAACCATAGCTTTCTTCATATCAGATCGAGTATAGGAACTTTTGTATTCCTTGTTCCTATCTTTGCTTCGTTCCCTTCCTTTGCCTTTTTTGTTCCCATTGGGGCATTCCTTGATAAAGTGATCGGAACTGCCACACTTATGACAAACAAGTTTGTTAGAATATTTCTTATTCTTACCTTTGTAGTCTCCATTCTTCATGTTCCTAAACATCCTTTTGAATTTTCGGACCATGAGAGCGGATTCTTCTTCGTCAGTTTCCAGATCATTTCATCAGCTTTTAAGGCAATCGATTTTTGCTTGGACATGTCTCCATTCTCATTGTCCATTTGCAGCTCGTGAGTCATAAGGGAACCAACTTGTTCCAGATTGAACTTCGTAAAGTCCTTAGTTTCTTGTAACGCGGTAACCTTAGCCATCCATCGATCCTAGGAAGACTCCTTAGGACCTTTCGTACCTGTTCCTCAGAAGTAATCACTTTTCCAAGAGATGTTAGCTCATTAATAATATTAGTAAAGCGTGTAAAATGTCTTGAATAGATTCTTTTGATTTCATTTGAAAGTTCATATTGATTCATCAAAAATCTATTTTTGATCTCTTAACTTCACTCGTACCTTCATGAGTGACTTCAAGGAGATCCCAAATTTGTTTTGCGGTTTTGCATCCCATGACACGATTGTGTTCATGAGGTCCAAGACCACAATGAAGCAGTTTTATAGCAAGAGCATTAATTTCCATTTTTTCGAAATCTTCTTTATCAAATCAGACATGGATTTAGGAATTACCTCGTTTTTGTCATTAGTGGTAGTGACTTCAAAATCACCTACCTCTATGACTCTCCATACCTGGTAATTGTCGGCTTTGATGAAGATCTCCATTTTGTTCTTCCAGTAGGTGTAGAACTTACCATTGAACATTGGTGGCCTCTGCGTAGAGTACCCTTCTTCCAGTTTCTCTCTAGTATTCATATTTTCCAAGATCTCAACTCAACAGGGTTTCCTGAATTTTAGAGTTCCCGCTCTGATACCAATTGTTGTATAATATGAGCACTATAAGAGGGGGGTGAATTATAGTGAGAGAATAAGCTATACTTTTTGCGAAATTAAAAGTAAACTTGGGAACAAACAATGGGAACACGAGAGATTTTAGCGAGGAAAAACTTCCTAGGCCAGTAGGAAGAAACAACCTCGACCACAAGGGATTTTAACACAACTTTCCACTATAATGGCCAAAACAATCTGTTACAATCCTATTACTTTTCTCTCGACACAACTTAAGTTACTAAACTCAAGTTCCCAACGACAGTTCCCACAACTGTCGTTCCTCTCAAACTTCACTAGAAGTTCCTTTCTTTTCTTTTGCTTCACTCAAAGCTTCTCACACTTACAAGAGTTCACTCAAACCCTTAACTCAAAAATACAATTTGTAAGACAATGGAAGAGTAATAACTCGAATAAAGTAAGTATGAATTCTCTTAGGAAAGGCACTGACTCTTTTAGACAACTAAGAATAATTAGCTAAGTCAGACACAATTTGTTCTAAGGTTTAGGCGCCTATTTATAGGCAATTTAGACAAGACATAAACTTATCCACTACTTAATCCATTATCCCATGATGTCCATGATTCTATTAATTAATTAGTTTATTTAAAATATTCCTTGATAATAATTAACCACTTATCCACTACTTAACTTAAAATAAGAAGCAGTAAGTATTACGTGGTTTTAGATACTTGAGGAATAATTATACTATTTAAATTAATTAAGACTTGGGAAATAGTTAACTAAGCCCACTAACCACTAACTACAAACGTGTAGCAGTAGTTTAGGCGTGATAAGAGATTTTTGGGGAGTAAATAAAATATTTACTTTAACTAGATTTTAGGAAAATATCTTTCAAAAATAAGTTGATTTAAAACGAAAATCTTTTAAGACCGGAAAGTATATTTTATTTTGAAAACAAAATCTTTTAGTTTAAATAAAATATAAAAGATAAGATTAAATCGGTTAGATATTTATCTAATAAAATCAGAAAATCAATTTAAATCTTTTCCTAAAAAACTAACACTCCCTAAAATAGTGGATCTAGTCAAAACTACTCTATAACTTCTAACTAACTTGTTAGGCGCACAACAAGTGTTAGGCGCACTACTTAGAAGTTATTTAGGTGTTCCTATAGCTGTCTATAAGTCTTGTTCCTAACCGTGCCAGGGTTTGTTCCTTTCATGGGAACAGAACCAAGTTCCTTTGAGAATTCACCACAAACTGAATTGAGCTTTCACTCAACCTTAACATGAAGATAATAAATACACCCTAATGTATACAAATCTTCACTCCATGCTTGATACTTCAACACTCGAACATCTTTACTTCGATCTTTGATTAACTCTCCGTTTTAATCTTCAATCAAGTATTCTCTTTGCTCGAGAATGAATTACCTAGCAACAATATAAATAAAATACACTTTTGTGGTTAAGTCATCTTCAAAACTCAAGGGTCAACAATTTTCCCCTTTTTGAAGATGGCAACAAAAGGCATATAATATAATATGTAATTCACATAAGTCATATAAAAATATTTTAACAAAGTAATTCAACTAAGTTAAATTAATTATAATAGACTTGTTATTTTATTTTTGGAAGGAAACGTGAGAACATAAACCATGACTAGAGTAAATATTTACTCTGATTGCCTTACTCTAATTGCGTTTCTCTTTCCCCCTTTGGCATCCTCAAAAACATTAGTCCACGATTTCAAAAAGATGAAATTATCTACCAAAACATTACAACACCAAACTTGTGAGAAACAATTTGATTAGTATAAGCAAAGAAAGCATTCAACTCTCAAAACCGCAATCCAAGAATATTAGTCATTCAAGAGACGCACACATGTAAAAAGATTTAACATAGAATTATCAAATTAACATAGTTCCATTGTAGCATGCTTAAGAAAGAAAGAAACAAAAAATAAAAAGTTATGTTCCCACACACACAAAAAGAAAACTAAACTAAGAATAGAGTTTAAGGTTAGGAGAGGAAGGTTGTCGACACTTTTCTCACACATCTAATTTGGTCATCACTTCCTTATGATTTTCGGCAACAGTTTGATCAAGCTTGAGCACAACATCCTCCAACTTTATCAATATCGAGTTCATTATTTGGAGAGATATGGTCATATCACCAAGTTGTTCCATCAACAACTTTTGACCATCCAAAGCCTTGTCAACCTTGCTCATCAACCCTTGCACTAACCCATTCACTCCCTTAGCTTCATTTGCAAATTCCATCATAGCTTCCAAATGACCTATTACCAAAGTATATAAGTAATCCAACCTCCTAGCATGAGCTAGGGTATAGTAAGCATCAATGGTAGGGTTTTGGGATGAAGAAGGAGAGGTATTTGGAGGATTTTGGGCGACAGATTGTTCCTTAAGATCAGGAATAACAGGTTCGTTGTTCCTCTGAGATGGAAACAACAGCTGGTTTCGTTTCTTTGGGAACAGGAGATGGAGGTGATTTGGTAGGAGGAGATGGAGGGATTAGAGTGTTTTGTGGTGCATAAGGAGGTGGAGATGAAGTAGTAGGAGGTATGGTATCCATAGGAACAGGAGACTGTTCCCTGGAAGGAGGAATGCAAGCATCATAAACTTCTTTAGCAATCACACTCATTTCATCATCATCAACACTTTATTCCTCATCATGTGAAGGAGAGTTTAGCACTTTCAAGTTTCGAACTCTTTGACTAGTTCGAGTAACTCTCACAACCGGTTTCACCAACTCTTCCCTTTCAACCACCTTCTTCCCCTTATCTTTTGCTTTTTGTTTTTCTTTGTCCAATTTTTCAATTTTTCTTTTCTTTTTCTTTTTCTATTTTCTCGGTTTTCTTTTGTTCTTTCTCTTTTTCCTTATCAACTTCAAGTTCAATTTCTTCCTCCTCCTCATCATCATCCACATTAGCTCTTCCTTTGATCACTTCGCCATTCATAACATACACATTTAAATTGTTCAAAGCACGAACATTTAACGTATTTCCCGTAGACACACTAATATTAGGAACCCCCGAAATCTTCACATTCGAAAAGGTGTTCCCAACCTTGAAATTTAATCAATTCAAGCAATTGACAAAAATTAACCTTTCTACACCAAGAAATATCAATGCATAAACCATGAACATACCGTGTTGCTATGGATTTTCGTTTTGCAACCTTGGTTGTTCCTCTCACAGGAACCGTCGATTCCCCCTCAATGTTTGCACGGGATTCCTTTACTTCCATTTCCATTGTTTTTTCAATTTTCTTCCTCTTTCTTAGGACCCTTTTTGATGGATTAGGAGAGATATCCATGGGAGTTGGAGATTCGGTGTTAATGGAAGAGGGAGAGGGTTTTTCGGGTTTTTGGTTAGAGAGAGAATGAGAGTTTTGTTTGGTGTTCATCATTTTGTGGAGATTCTTTAGGTTTTAATGGAAGTAAAAAGGTGTAATTTTTTTGTTTAAGGAAAAACTAGGGAATAATGAAGGAAAGTGAAAAGTAAAAAAAAAATTTACTTAACCGTGTATTGTACACGGTTTGAAGAGAGAGAAAAGAAAAGAAAAAAAATAAAAAAAAATAAAGAAAATAAAGACAATATCTCCCAACTAAATTGAGAAATATTAGGAGAGAGTAAAGGGATTAGAATCAGATTTTTAGGAGAAAAAAATCTGAACAGAATATTCTTGGATTTTGATTTAGAATTTTGAAATTTGAAAAATAAAACCTAGATTTAATACGCTGGGAACAACGTTTGGGAACAACGAATGGAAACAACAAGTTTTGCTACTTTGGAACATAATTAATCATTTAATCCCTTGTCAACTGTTAATGCATAGAATTGTATTATGAACAATAAGGGGAATATTATTGAACCTTGGTGAGCAGTTTGCAGACATTTTTACTTATACATATGAAATAATCATATAAAGATTGTGATGCATTTTAAACAGATAAAAACATCAAATTTGCTCACACATACATAATGCCAAAGAGTCAGAACAAAGGGAAAAAGATTATAGCAATCATTTCAATTTAATCAAGCTAAGTTCAAGTTTCAGTTTTCAAACCTATCTCTATTTAAGGGCTCTAGTAAAAATATCGGCAATTTGACGCTCTATTTCACAAAATTCCATTTTAATAAGGCCCTTCTCAACATTATCCTTTAGAAAATGATGCCTAATATGTATATGCTTAACTCTAGAATGATGTACGAGATCTTTAGAAATACTAATTGCACTAGTATTATCACAATAGATAGGAACACAGACAAAGTAAATTCCATAGTCACGAAGTTGTTGTTTTATCCATAGCATTTGGGAACAACATGCTGCTGCAACATATTCAGCCTCAACTATAGATAAAGCAATTGTGTTTTGCTTCTTGATTGGTGCTCCAATAAACCAAACTATGACTAAGGAACTGAACCATACCTGATGTACACTTCCTATTGACCAGATCTCCTGCATAGTCAGGATCTGCAAATCCTTTCAGTTCAAAGGTATCACTTCTTGAATAGAATAGGCTTAATCGTCTTGTTCCTTGAGTATCTTAGGATTCTCTTCACTGCTGTGAGATGAGATTCCTTTGGATTGGCTTGAAACCTTGCACATCCTACACTAAAGAATATCAGGACGACTTGCAGTTAGATATTATATGAGCCAATCATACTCGATACTTGGTTTGTCCACACTTGTTCCTATAGTAATCTCATCCAATCTGGTTGAAGTTGCCATAAGGTGTATGATTACTTCTGGATGCCTTCCAAACCATACTTTTTCAGTAGTTCCTTTATGTACTTTTGTTGATGGATGTAGATTCTGTCTTCTGTTTGCTTGATTTGCAACCCCAAGAAGAAGTTAAGTTCACCCATCATGCTCATTTCGAATTCTTTACTCATGAGATTAGCAAAGTCCTTGCACAAAGATTTATTAGTGGCACCAAATATAATATATCAACATATATTTGAACACTAATAAATGTTTTCCTTGTGATTTTAAAAACAAGGTTCGATCCAATTTTCCTCTTTTAAACTCTTTTTCAAGAAGGAAGTTAGAAAGTCTTTCATACCATGCTCTTGGAGCTTGCTTTAACTCATAAAGAGCCTTGTCAAGCTTGAAGACAGGATTGGGAAAATTTTTATTTTCAAAACCTGGAGGTTGTTCCACGAAAACCTCTTCATTTAGATAACCATTTAAAAAAGCACATTTCACATCTATTTGATACAATTTAAAACCCATGAAAGCAGGAAATGCAATAAAAATTCTAATAGCTTCCAATCTTGCAACTGCCAACAGATGCAAAAGTTTCTTCATAATCTATACCTTCCTGTTAATTGTATCCTTTTACAACTAAACGAGCCTTATTCCTCATTATGGTTCCAAACTCATACAACTTGTTTCTAAACACCCATTTCAAATCAATAACCTTATTGTGTTTAGGTTTAGGTTCATGGTGCCAAACTTTGTTTCTTTCAAATTGATGAAGTTCATCTTGGATGGCTACAATCCAATCAGCATCAGTGAGAGCTTCTTCATGGTTCATGGGTTCCATCATAGAAAGAAAGGCATGAAAAGCACAAAAATTTCTAATTTGAGATCTCGTTTGAGTTCCCTTGTTTATATCACTGATTATGAGTTTTACTGGATGGGAACGATGAGTTTTACCACGGAGAGAGACTTTATGATTTCGAAAATGGATGCTAGCATGCTACTTAGATAGCCAATCTACATCCAAGATAACATCAAACTCATTCTAATCGAACTCCTTAAGATTGACCGCAAGATTAGACCCTAGAATAACTACGGAAACATTCTTGAATTTCAAGAAACAAGGATAATTCTCCCCATATGGAAGAGAAATAAGAGTCCTCACAGGTGAACTGTTAGTGAGACCAGCTTTTTAATGAAAGAGCTAGAAATGAAAGAGAGGATGGCACCAGTATTAAATAAAATATAGGCATGCACATTATTAACAAGGAGAGTAATAATGATCACATCCGGATGAACATCTGCCTCGGCCTGAGTCATCACATAAATCATGTTCTTGGGTGGAACAGATACACCAGCTGGCTTTGAAGGATCATTTGAAGAAGATGTAACACTCGAGTTCTTACGATACTGGAAAAATTTGTGACTCATCTCCTTGCAGTATACAACAACGCCATCGCAATTCTTGCCCAGATGAACAACTTTCTCACACCTTTAACACTTAGTCAGATCATAACTTTGCCTGAACCTGAACCATAACTCTTTTGATAGCCACCTTGGCCACTAGAATCTACCCTCGGCTTCTCAGTCGGAATCTAAACATAAGTCGTAGCAAGCTTCTTTGCAGCAATAACCCCCCTGGTAGAGTCTTCCTCTTTGATGGAGGCATGGATACTCATGCCCTCACCTCGATCCATCCTCTTGATGTACTTCTTCGCTTAGTCATCTTTTGTAGGCACAACAGTGGTAGCAAACCTGGACTGCTCATTAAACATACTGGTATACTCCTGAACACTTAGATTACCCTGGGACATAGATAGGAACTCTTCTTGCTTTTGCCAAGAGAGCTCGTCCAGGCAGAATCACTCATTCAACTTCGCAGAAAAGTGAGCACAACCAAAACCAGCAGTGGCCATGCAACTACTCTTCACAGTATTCCACCTATTCGCCTTAATCTTCAGATAATAAGTACTCATGGGCACCATTTCAGTAGTAGGACAACTATTAGCAACAAGCTTCTCCATCCCTTGAAGTCAAGTCTCAACAATCACTAGATCAGCAGTCCCTTCATAGGTCGGCGGTCTATGGCGATCAAATCTATCAAAAAACAGATTGCCCTCCAACAGGAGTAGTGAAATAATCACACTTCAGAAATATTTAGCAAATCTTTTCACAAAAATAATTCTCGGGGATTTCATCCTACCCAGGTAACTCTAATAAGAACTTTTCTTGAAGCCTAAGACACTAGTAATCCTATTTACAAGACTACATATTTCTCATGAAACATGTAGCAACTTAGGGAGAGTCCTTTGGAACTTTTTCTCTGATACAAGAATAATATATAATGAAGAAATACAACCAATAGTGGATCATAGCGAAAGTATCGCTAAGTGGGGAAATGTCACTATAAAGTTCAACTAAACATTATCATAAAGAAAATACTATAAATATCATACTTATCCTCAAACGGGTTTAACGATTCACAAAAACAACTAGACGTCCAAAATTATAAACATATCATCTCAAATCTCATGTGGTAAAACAACCACAAAAAAGTACTACTTTACACCTCCAGGCTAAAAGTTTTTGTGTAACCCTCATAAATATCATCTACTACAATAAATATATTTAACTTAGTAAATCTTCCAAAACACACTTCTCGTGCACGAACCATTGTAATTCTAGCCTTCAGTCTGCAACTATAAAGAAACAAATTCACAATAAGCGGAGACTAACTAGAAGTTGTCCCAAAACAACTATCATTAAGATATCATTAGAAATAAGCTTTAATCATGAAGAAAATCATGACATGACACTCAACTTAATAAACAATCACATAGAACTCTGTACTACTAACTCACATGAAAACAATGACTCTAAGCATGAATTTTATAAATAACGAAGAATAACGCTAATATATCATCATAACCTACAATAGAGCAAAAAGAGCAGAACTTCAGTGACTTTCTAAGGTTTGTCAAATCACAACCTTCAGACAACATATGGGGCTTATGTTCCCTGTTGCATATGTTTAAGAATGGCTAAAATACCAATGCCGGATTGTAGGTGTGATTTTATTTTCGCCTATCGCGGTGTGAGCGCGTATTTCACTACCGCATTGTTAAGGTTATATTAAAATTCATTTTGAATAAGTCGCCAACAAATTTTTAGAGGAAAACTTATAAACCTAATTGGATATTAAAACCTGTAGCGACATCTTACGGACTTATCATATATAGATCAATGAACCAAAAGTTGAATTCGGGGGTGAGGGTACAACACAATTAGTAGCCATGTTTCCCATTGTTTTCCTCTTGTAAATATCGATTCATAACATAGTTTTATGTAAAAGAAAAATTATAGAATACTTTTACACAACCTAAAAATATTAGTCTAGAATTGGTTTAGGAAACACATAAAAGACTATTTGTTAGTGACAAGTTATTAAGCAGTAATGTTATAATGTACCTAACGGGTTATCCAAATTATCTGAATTAGTTAGAGCAGTTAGTCTTGTTTAGCAATAATAACATGTAGGTGATAAAATCATGCATAGAACAATTAGAAACAACATGAATATTATATACAAAAATAAGAGCGAAAGAGATAAGAATGTACAAGAAATACGATTATTAACTAAATATCTACATCATGACAAGAAATCATTAGTAAATTCCAGGCAATAAAAAACAATAGAATTATTCAAGAGTCCCCAGGGATTATACCTATGCGGTTTAGGTCGAAGAGCTTAACAACGTTCAGGCGGAGCAATCGTGGAACCAAAAGCACGATATGATTAGGAACTCGAAAAAGGATTGATGTATTGAATATGTTTAGGTATTTAGAGGTCATAAAATATTTCGTAAGTATTCGGAGATTTAAGTGATGGATAAAAAAAAATCGAAAAAGCCGTCATGCATTCGGGAACTCACGGGTTTTTATTGAAAATAAGAAAATGTGTTTCATGCGCTCCTTACGCCAGGCGCAAGCTGACGTGTGAGGCGCAAATCCATATATCAGGCGCACATTGCTGTTCCTGACACGGCAAGCCTAATAGGATTCCTACACGTGGTACGCGTATTTAAAAAAAGATAGAAAAGAAAAGATGCGTCTCACACAGAGAAGTGCACTAGGCGCAAGACTCTATGTGAGTCACAAATCTACGTGTCAGGCGCTGATTAGTGCGCCTGACACAGCTCGACCAATGCGCTGAGCGCATGTGGCGCGCTAGGCACACCTCCTGTGTCCAGCTCATTTGCCAACCTTTTTTCCTTAAACGCATTTTAGAAGATAATTTCTTATCGTTGAAAATTCGGTTATTGTATTTTGCGAAATAAAAATCTGATTTGCATGTATTATAATATTTATTAAAAATAATGAATACACAATTGGGCTTTTTAAATATTTTAGAAAAACTCAAAATATTTTATGAATTTAAAATAAAACTAATGATCATGAATAATTAATTGAGCTTTAGAATAAGATTTCAAAACACATTTTAAATTGATTTTGTATTGGCTCTTCGAATTGCTCTTTCGTTGGGTTACGTCAACTAATACCGCGGTATGTTTCAACATTGGACCCTTAAATGGGGAGAAACAATTAGGTGTCTACAAGGATAGTACCTGTAACAAGCGGTCCTTCTCGACCAGGTTAAAAAGGATTAATGCACAGCTGAATTAAAGAATAAAGAATCTGGTCGAGCTAACCAACTGCTACCATCACACTCAATGAACTATATCAGAGAATGTGGAAAACAAAATGCCAACTATATTCAATTAGAATTAACTATTACAACCATTCGATTCTCATACTCTATAATTCCTCTGCCAAATCCATCAAATTTTCCTTTGAAAATTGAACAACCCTAAAGCAGGAATATAATTTAACCCTGTTCACAATTTCAATTGATAAAATATTTCCAAATCCAACATCCAGCAACCTAAACGCTTTTTTGGAGCAACACCAAGAGAGAATCAAACGTATGAATAGGTTCTAAATATATTAATAGAAAACAACTAATTAACAACTAACTATTACAAGGTTAAGCGACCTCACTTCGAAATACAAGTTAATTCTATTATCGTACTTCTCGTAATCCAAAACCTTCAACGTTAGAGAACTCCAACTCTTGAACTTGCAACAAATAGAACATTGTCACCCACCAAGTTGAAGACCACAGAAATTACAAAACAAACATACACACATAAGTAAAGCTGAGCAATAACTCATCAACTAGATTTAAAGCATGATTTAATTTGGGGCTCCTTTACTTAAAAACCATTCAATCGCAATAATGACAAAGCAACAACAATAATAATAATTATAACAATAACAACAGCTACACATGCTTTAAACTTGTCATCCAATAACCTTGAAGACTTCTCGATTCCTTATGGAAATATTACAATAGCAAACATGCTTTAACTTGTCATCCAATACTCTTGGAGACTTCACATTTCTCTATAGAACAATCACAATAGCATCACATGCTTTAAACTTGTTATCCAATACTCTTGGAGACTTCAAGGGTTCTTCACAGAACAATCTTTATTAATTTCAAATAGTTCCTCTACAGATATTCATATACTTTTTATCTTTTTAACACAATTATTTGGCAACAAGTAAGGGAACGACGCGAAGGTAGCAACACCATATTGCAAACACATCGCTTATCGGGGAACGTCTTTCCACCAGATATAAGGCCTATCATGGTCTTTAGTGTATACACCCCTTGAAGCAACCCATCAGAGGTAATACTTCCAAGGCGACTCTCATAATACCCCTAATACACCACCAGAGGGTTTCCCCTTAAGACGCTCCACCAGAGAGTAATCCTTAAGGTCCTTAGGGTCGATCACCAGAGAATCCCTAAGCCTTTTGTCATGTGTTCATAACCTATAAGGTGTCCACCAGAAGCGATCCACATCACATGATTAGTTCTTTAATCACTTTCATTTCCAACAATTCAGTTTATGCAACCAATATGGCGACAAGTCAACTTATGAATTTAACAATAACCACAAGACAAATACGCAATCCATATCCAATAAAACAAGGTTCATGCTATAACATAACTTGAATTCCAAATTAACATAATTGATAACGAACTATTTACATATCAAACTCGTAATTACGAGGACCGACTCCACTTCATATCCAATTAGTAAATCTCTTAATCAATAACTGATGCTTAGAACTTATGCTTACTTACATGTTCGAACTCGTTAGTAACTTACTTTAGTGAACACTAATCAAACAGTCAGGCTTTATTAATTATATTGATCCACCTTTAAATATCAAATTGAAATCTCTTTTTAAACACGACCTCAATAGTAAGTATTACTCATAGAAATAAGCGGACTGACTCTCTTTCAGTAAACTCTAATAAACGTTCTAAGTTCTCTATATTAATCCATTACTAACTTTATTCTTTCACCATATTAACTCAAATATATTTTCAAGATAAAACCTCGTTAATGGACTTTAAAAATAATTAAACTTGTTCTATTGGTCTCCATATTCTTAACACCACTACTCAATCTCTTTGTTAACGAATAGACATATTAGAGTTAAAACTTATTGGTATTAAACCTCCAAAGATAATAGCACATGATCACTAGTCTAGCTTAAGTCCATTATAATTTACCAAATAACATAATAATTATTAAAAATCATTTCCACTCAAATTCAAATAACAAAACTTGTTGGACTAAATCTTTTCAACATAGATGTTTTTAATCAACTAGGAGAACTAAACTCAATGAATAGGAAACTCATAATCGTTAACAATTTAGAAATTACTTGCATTTATAGTCCAGTATCCGCAATTCTCAATTCACTAAAGTGATTCGACATTTTATCAACCATGGTTCTAGATTATCATATTGCATTAACCAAACTTAGCTCACAAACCTACTTAAACAAATGAAAAACTAATTTGGCAAATTCACACATTAAGATATTACTATTTCTTACAATTACTAGCAAATTACACGAAACTCATATAAGAATTTATAACGCATAACTCTTATCCAAAGACAATAGAACTCTAACTATAATTACTAATCAACTACAAGACTACTCTAATTGGGTTTACTACCCACAACTAGCAGCAACACCTCACAACAACAACGCATCAACAACAACAGAAATGGCGCATCAACAACAACAATAATAATACAACATCCAACAATAATACAACATCAACAACTACAATAATAACTACAACCGCAATAAAAACATAAGAGGATCGGTGTTATGGCTGATTTTTACAGGATGACGTTGATGCAATGACGCGTAGACGTTGACGATAAGACATGACGTTGGCCGAAAGGATGAAGCGCGAAGACTAAGTCAGTTGGCTTAGTAACGAAATGACCGAAAAAGAAGGGCGATGATCTAGTCAAGATTCAGCCAGTAATGCCGTTATGGGAAATCTGTTGCACAAAGCTAGGAGGTGGATTCTATTAGTTGAGCTTAGTAAGGAGAATCTCCTACAATCAAGGGAAATCACCGTTGTAAACTCTTAGTGGAGTAATAGAGTATCTAAGTAGAAAATGCCAAAGAGAAACACACGGCATATTTGATACAAAAGCATACAAAAGAAAGAGCTATTCACTATTCCAATTTACATTCTACATTTGTACTTAGATCAAAGTTTAAGCTGTAACGATTGTCGCTCATCTGGAACGACAATCACTGATATTAGATTGGTGGAACCATCTCCACCCGCATTTTTTACCCACCCTCATTGGGGTTTTCCGTGTCACCATTTCTGTGTGTTCATCCCTTGAATCCCCTTTGCATTCATTCCTTGCATTGTCACATTCATAATTTGGTTAAATCGTCCCTAACTTCAATTCCGTCGTAAGAGGCAAATTTTAGCATAAAAAATCGGTACCTTTAATTTGTTACTTTGAGAACCACCAACACACGACCATACAACAGTAGTGCAAGAGGTCGAATGAAAAACAAGGAAGCAGGAACACTAGCGAACCAGCAACAACAACCCAACAGAGGTGGCCACTCCACCAACGAATTGAAGTGAGAAAAATGGTGCAGCAACTAATGAAACAACAACGCCATCATGCAGCCACCGAAACAACAACGGCAACAACACAACAGTAGCGTGCATCCGAGGAGGACGCCGACAGCATCAAAGACAGCGACAACAGCAACAACGATGGCGCGCGAGCAACGATTCAGAGCAACATTAGCATTAGCATGGAGATGAGAGAGAGAGATAAATTCCGGTCGTCGGAAGAAATGCCGACGAAGGGTGAGTTTAAGTGAATCGGGGAAAGAGAAATTTGTTAGGGTTTTGAGTGCGTAGCGGAAACAAATTAAAGATGTAGAGATTGAGATAAATAAATATAGAGTTGGAAATATATGGCAAGAAAAGTAGTAAAAGATGAACACACAATTTAACGTGGGAAAAATCCTCAAATAGAGGCAAAAAACCCACGGACGACGAGTACCCAAAATCCACTATATGAAATAGGAGAGTACAAGAACCCTAAATATTATTAGGGTGAGTATACAATAAAACTCTCACTATAGTAAGAAACTCACAAAAGAGTATTACAAAGAAAAATAGTGGATTAATTATACAAGGTGGGTTACAAACAAAGATGGTTAATAATTGTAAGAAGGCTTGCTTATGTATGATTTTTGGATTTGTGGGTTATCATTCCCAAAGTGTGCCCAACACTCTTATTTATAGTGTCAATGACGGTGGACAAATATTTAGAAATTACCACATGCTCCTAGATTTGCTAACTTTACATTTTAAGCTTGATGAATATGCCAGCATGATTCAAATTATTCTAGAGAAATCATGAATGATCTCCAAGTTTAGGCAGCACTTAGAGAAATGTCTCTTGATATTTAAGTGATAATATAGGCCTAATGGAATTTGGGCCAAGAAACCCAACAAAATTAAAATGGGGATTTCGGGTTTCTTGAAAGGAAACTTCAATTAGGTAAAAAAGGAATTGACAGAAACTAACATGTCAAGGTTGAATTTTTTTGACTGGCTTGATTCAAGAAGGACACGAAGAAGAAAGGAGATGAAGGACGCAAGTAAATCACATCTAGCAGAGACTTCGACACAATATCCTTCATTACATGAGTAATAGTCATATGAGACCCTCTAAACAGCTTATTGTTGCGTTGCATCCAGACCGCATAAACTGTCTTTGTAAACAACATAACATATAACCTAGAGATTTTACTCTTGTTGTGAGATTTTGTCACAGCTATTTGTTTCTCGGTATGAAAGCTCTGACCCTGCTGATAAATACCCAGCAACTGAAGAATAGGATGCCAGATACCAGCAGCATAATCACACTTAAAAAAGAGATGATTCACTGATTCTTGTTCTTTATCACAAAGACAACACATTATGTTGCACTAAATGTTCCATTGGCTTAACTTGTCTGTAGTGTAGAGTCAGTTTTGGACTGCAAGACACAATATGAATTTACTTTTGGGAGTAGCCTTATTATTACAGATAAGTCTTCTCTAATCAACATAATCTCCAACACCAAGGAGCATGGTGTAGACTTTTTTTTAATATTAAATTGATCATTGTGCAACACAGTATCCCATCCTCCCAGGTTAGTAAGGATGTTTCTACTTTCTATAATCTTCCTTAGGAGCTAAGATGTGTTGCTACTTATAGCAACACTGTTCATAGAGCCTCTCTTTATGTAGTAAGCATTAACCCACCTTATCCAAAGTTTATTACTCTTGAAAGTCAAAGCCCATCACATCATCAAAATGACAACCTTATTCCAAAGCTTCATATCAACTAGATTCCAACCCCCATCAGATTTTGGTTTATGAAGATCAGCCCAAGCCATAGGAGCTTTAAGTGAAACATTAGTAAATCCAGTCCATAGAAACTTTCTACAAATATTTTCAACAGTTTTAATAACTTTCTTTGAGAGAGGGAAAATATGTGCCTAATAGTTCTACATACTACGCAAGATTATTTTTATAAGCCGTAACCTTCCTGCATAAGAAAGAAGATGAGCCATCTAACTCTGGGTTCTCTCTGTAATCCTTTCAATAAGGGGCTTGCATATAGAAAAAGTCATTTTTTTTAAGAGTGAGTGGAACGCTTAAGTACTTAAAAGGGAGGCTACCAACTGGTAACTACACAACTGCAGCCAATATTTCAGCTTGATCAGGTCTAATCCCTACTATGTAAAGCAACTTTTTTCAATACTTGCTTCTAATCCAGATGGTTGGCATGTTTTTCATCGGAGACCATATCTATCCTTCTAGATATCTATTAAAATAAAATAAAATAGCAAATTCAAATATGAAGTTCTCCCATCGTAAATCCATAGGGATGCCCAATTGTCTTACACCCAAATCTGCAAAATAACTAGGATCATAATCCTAAATAATTCAAAGCCCAAAGTCATCATATTTCCATAAATTCTCAAAAAATTCTCATGCAACAACCAAACTCATAACATCACACTAAACATGAATCAACATTTTTATAACAATACTATAAAATCATAACACATAAATAACCCACTAACATCACAAAAATTCAATCGCAATGAGATGATAGGTTAAACTTGACAACCTCCAAGCATAAAAAACTTCCAAAATTATCGTAACTCACTAACAAAATTTAAGCAAGTAAAACATAACACAAGTAGTGTTAACGCCTTGACGTCTAATCATGATATTCAAGTCAATTAATTCACCATTAGCAGCGGAATTTAGATGGTCGGTGCGCTATTGTCGTACGTTTCGTTCCAGAAAATACCAGGCAAACATTCTTTCATTAAACTAAGCATGTTATAATCATTGAAACTCATAAGCAACTAAAATATATAGTTCTAATTAACTAAGCATAGATAGTACGTAATTATAGTTAATCTAAGCTTTAAAGAGTTCATGTTATAGTGATCATAAGTTAGATTACACAACCAACATAGTTACTGTAGTTATAATGTAGTTGACCATCCTCACTTCTACATCGTCCCGTCACCTTCAATAGTACCTAAAACTAAAAGTAACATCGTGAGCCGAATCTCAGTAACATACTATCCTAATAATCTAAGTTCATTTGAATTCATTTTATTTGCAAATAAGGAGAAGAGAATATAGTTTGACATATTACTAAACCATAATGAAGTAATGTTGAAATAAGCAATCATAAGTGGCATCCTGATACTTCATAAATTCCCATTATAATCTTTTCATCTTTCAACATAGTAACTGGCTAGCATAGACTTGCGGGGGTGTATCCCACCATGCGATGATCCTCAAGGAGTCCAACTCCCTTGTTGGATACATCGCTCGCACCAAAATAGAGTCGTAACATAACATGCGGTACCCCTCAAGGAGCCCGACTTTATTGTTGGGTGTACGGTGGGTGCAATGGTACATGCACGACCGAAAAGTAGATAAGAATCATAACATTATATTGCCAGAATCTCTTTCTTTTTTATTTATCATGTTTTGTTTATTTAGCATTCATCGGCATAAGCCTTATGTCTTTCATGAATCATACTTCAGTATCGATAACTCATAAGCTCATAATATTAGTAAACATGTATGAAAAAACTCATTCATAAACAATTTAAGTGCCTCACAATCCATATAAAGAATCATATAACACAAACCTTTATCATAATTATGATCATCATTTCACAAACTCATTTTGAAGGGAATCGTGGGTGTTAGCAATAGATGTTACGTCGATTTCTGCTTAATATTCTTTGAAAGTCGGGTGAGGCTTGTAATATCCCTTCCTTTAATCTAACCAAGAATTTAAATAAGAAAAGTATAAATATTCATTAACTTTAGTAATTAAGTAGACTTTTATTTATTATTGATTAGTTTTAAATTATAAATCGAAAACAAGAAATCTTATTAATAACGAATAAGAAAAGTTAGGTTAGAATGTCAGTACAAAGTCATAGAATGTCCAAGTTAGTCCTTGTCCATAGTGTCATTGCACTCGGAAGTAGTCATAATGTCCGAAAGTCAATCTCGGTAAAAAAAAAAAAGAATGTCATAACTCAATACATTTTCATCATATGTTATTACCATTTTCATAAATTATATGTAGAGTTATCACTTATGAGTTGTGACTTGTTGATTTAAGTTGATAAAAGTGAAATAGCAACAATTCTATCATTACTAATCATTTTATATATAATTGTAATTTATATCATCATAATATTTACGATTATCACTTATGAACTATGGCTTAGTGGTTTACCAATTAAGTAATTAAAAGCAACAACTTTATTATTACTAACCATTTTATAATGAAGTATAAGTAACAACAACATTGTAAATGATTAGTAAGTTAGTAAGATAGGAAGTTAGAAGTCGCGTTAGCATGAGTTAGTATCAAAGTCAATAGTTAGTAGTTAGCACAAGTTAGTCATTAGTTAGTTAGACTAAGTCATTAGTCCAAGATGATTATCAAACTGAGTTAGCATATTTCTCATTTCCATTTACATGCAGGTTATATAGTAAGTGTTGAATGGATGTTACTTAATTAAAGCAATGTCATTCATTTCAATATAATAAGCACACTTAAAACATAAGTTCATCACCATATATGTAACATTGAGATTTGACTTAGATTAATCCAAAGATTAAGTTGAAAGTCAATCATTTTAGTTTCTAATAATTAGCCAAATGAACATAATACTAGCCTATTATAATTTTGTAGTTTAATAAGCGCACCAATTTACCAGTGCATAGTCCGTAATTAATAACTAGAACTAAAACTTATTTGATAAGTTGATTAGTTAAACTTATTCCTGCCATAAGTAATTGAAGATGGGGGAACCTCTTATAGTTCAACGGAGAACCAACGTAGGAGGAAGCAAGAGGAGGAAGACAGGAGTAGGGACGACGGTGGCAGGGGCTGTGCGGTGCGGCGGTGAGGCGACCAGGAGGCAATGCTGGCGAGGTGGTGTAGCGACGTGGATGCAGGGGAGAGCAGGACCAGCAGCAGCACAGAGAGCAAGGATGGGAAAGAGAGGAGCACGGGAGGAGAGAGAAAGTAGCAAGAGGAGAAAGAGAGTGTGTGATGGGAGAGGGGGAGTAAGTGGTGGCGAGTGAAGGCAGCAGGGGAGGGAGTTTGCGCCGGTAGCCTCGACTTCGGTCTCCAGCGAGGGCAGCAGGGGAAGGAGAGTGAACACGAGAGGAGAGAGAGTGTGAGGCTACGAGAGAAGAAAGGGAAGGAAGTAGGGAGACACAGCAGCCCGCAAGGTGGTGGCCGACGGTGCTGAGTTCCGGTGGGGCAGCCGACGAGCATGAGGGGGAAGTTATGGGAATGAGACAGGAGAAGGAGAGGAAGAAGGGTGATTTGTTTAATAACTAATTTTTAATAAATTTTTCAGCTGCTATATATGGTTAATTATGACTGCAAATAGACTTTTCTTTTCTCTCTCTCTCAGCACAAGACTAGGCGACGGTATATGAGGTGTTGACGTCATGGCAAGAGGGCGTGTAAAGAAGAGTGCCCAGAAGGGGAAGACGAAATATGGCCCGTCTTCTTCTCCGGGGAAGAAATTGAAAACTGTGGACGAAGTGACTGGTGTGGCAGCGATTAAGATTCCAAGTTCTATTCAAGAGAAGAATGTGCTTGAGGACCTGGAGATTAATGAGGAGATAACGATTGATCAGAATCCAACATTGGAGGAGAGTGTTCAACAATTAAAGGAGAAGGCAGTTCTCTCGGATTGGCTCAATGTGATGAAGAGTGGTGATAATGCCCCTGCAACAGCTAGGCGAATGTCCTGGGCTGATGATGCTGAAAGAGGTCAGGTAAGTAGTCCGATTCTTAATATTGTAGTTATTGAAGGTGATGATATACAAGAGGAAGTGGAATACTGGTCCTCAGCTGTGATTTGTCATTTATTGGGGGCATACCCTCCTTTGAATGTAATGGATGGCTATATTCGTCGGATTTGGGGAAAGCTTGGGATTGATAAGATTGTTGTGGTTACTGGTTAGTAAGGGTGTATTTCTTGTTCGTTTTGCTACTGTAGAAGCTAGTTTACAGGTGACAACAGAAGGTTACCAATTCTTTGACCAAAAGCCACTTATCACACGAATCTGGGACCCTGACATGTCTATGGAGAAAACTAATGATAATGTTCGAATTTGGATTAAAATGCCTGGATTGCCAATCAAATACTGGGGGGAAAGGAGCTTGTTTAAGATTGCAGGACTAGTTGGGAGAGCTGTCAAAATGGATATGGCTACGAAGTCTAAAGATCGATTGAGTTATGCAAGGGTTATGGTTGAAGTCCCAATGAAGCAACAGTTACCAGGGACTATAAGTTTCTATAATGAACATGGTAAGATTGTGGAGCAAAAGCTTGAATACGAATGGTTGCCAGTTGTCTGTAAGAAATGCTCTGGTGTGGGTCATAATGAAGAAGATTGTAGGAAGGGAGTTGGGAAGAAAATATGGGTTTCGAAGAAGAAGTTGGTGATTGACCAAGATGGCTTTCAGCAGGTGGGAAGTAAGACTACTCAACAAGTGCAGGTAGATGAGGTGCCTATTAACAATCCTTTCAATGCTTTGCTAGATGATATGGTAGAGGTATGTAGGGATGATGAGGAGGATGAAGTAGCAGGAGAAAGGGTCAGGAATGAGGTTAGTATGCAGAGTAAGGAGGTAATGGGTGTAAAAGGGCATGGGCTGATCACCCCTATCCCTAATGGATAATATTATAACTTGGAACATAAGAGGGCTGAATAACTGTGTAAAGCAACAAGAAGTGAAGAAATTTGTCCTCTCCCATAATGTTAAGTTATTCAGCCTTCTTGAGACTAGGGTAAAGTCACCTAAAATGGGACAAGTTTACACTAACTTATGCCCAGGGTGGTGCTTTACCCATAACAATTCATGTCATGAAAATGGAAGAATAGTAGTGGGTTGGTGGCCTGGCTCTTTTTCAGGTGAATATTATGATGATGAGTAGCCAATATATTCATTGTGAGATCAAACCTATACAAGGGGTTGGTGGCTTTTGTTGCACATTTGTATATGGTTTCAGGGGTGCACTTTGGACTAGTTTAAGAATGATTGCAGGTAACTGTAGGGGTCCTTGGGTTTTTATCGGTGATTTTAATGCTCTTTTCAGGTAACTGTAGGGGTCCTTGGGTTTTGAGGATAGTGTTGTGAGAGTAGCTGACATTACTCCTATGCAAAGTTGTATTACTGAATGTGAACTTGCTGATGTGAAATCGACTAGCAGGCACTTTACTTGGAACAATAAGCAAGATGGGTTGGATAGAGTATACTCTAGGATTGATAGAGTACTAACAAATAGTTCCTGGTTGGATACTTATGAACTGGCTGAAGTTGTTTTCCTCCCTGAAGGGAATTTTGACCATGCTCCAACACTGCTGTGTATCTACCCTGATAGCCAGCAAAAAAAGCCTTTCAAGTTTTGCAATTATTGGTGCAATTATCCTGCAACGTTAGAGGCTGTGCAGAGGGCTAGCTTGGAGGATGAATGTAGTAGGGGGGCCTATGTTTAGAGTAGTGGAGAAACTAAAATAAGTGAAAAGGGAGCTGAGAAGCCTGAAGAATAAATTAAAGCTAGAGAAGAGTTAGATGCAGCCCAGATGGCTCTTTATGCTAACCCCAGTGATGTTGCAATTATCAAGAATGAAAAGAAAGCTAGGGAGAAGTATAGAATTGCCAAGAAGCATCTGTGTGCTATGTTGCAACAAAAATCAAAGTTCACTTGGCTCAAGTGTGGGGATGAGAATACAAAGGTGTTTTACCAGGCCGTTAGAGCTAGAAGAAGCAGGAATAAGGTGCATGCTATTCACAACTGTGCTGGTGAGTGGTTGAATTCCCAAGAGAAAGTAAACGAAGCTTTTCATGACTTTTATAAAGCCTTGTTCACTGAAATGAAGTGGATACAACCTGTTTTTGATTTATTGTTGAGCAAAGGTCAGAAACTCAGTAAGGAGCATATGAGAATGTTGAACTGCCCCTTTAATAAAGATGATGTTAGACGAGTTATCTTCAGCATACAAGATGACAAAGCACCTGGTGCAGATGGTATGAACATTTATTTTTTAAACATAGTTGGGGGATTATAGCGGATGATGTTGCTGAAGCAGTCCTGGATTTTTTCAAAATTGATCAGCTACTTAGGGTTATAAATGTCACTACTCTCACCCTTGTGCCAAAAGTTCAATGCCCTGCCAATGTGTCTGAGTTCAGGCCCATTGTCTGTTGCTCTGTGTTATATAAATGAATAACAAAGCTCATGAGTGAAAAGATTAATAAAGTGCTGACTGATACAACACATCTCTCAAAAGAAAAGGTTTACCGGAAGTAAAAATTAACTCTACTTGTCCTATCCCTAGAATTTTGGTAGTAGAGTCATTTCCCATGTAAAGAACTTCATCTTCAACCTCCTTGAAGGTATTGAATAGAGATTTCTCCTTGCGTACATGTCTAGCTACTACTGAATCGAACGACTAAGCACGATCATCCTGCACACAAAAGATTTCAGAAATCACACACCCCTTATCATTAGATGAATTAGGTGAAATTTGTGTACACATACCTTCTTTGGTATTAGGTTGGCTTAACTCGCCATTCCCATTCTTCTTGCTCATTTTCTTCTTCCAGATGGTACAATCCTTCTTGAAGTGACCGATTTTACCACAATCCCAACAACCTAGTTGATCTCCTCCACCAAACTTGGGCTTCTTACCTTGGTTTTCTTTGGTGAAATTGTTTCCCCTCTTCATTGGATTGGAAGACTCTTTTGATTTTCCATCATCCACCATGTTAATAGTGGATGAAACCGGATTTGCATCCCTTTGTCCATCTTGAACCCAAATGTCCTCTTCAATCAGAATATGGGCACCCAATTGATCAACATTTATATCATCCTTTTTATGCTTAAGAAACTTCCTTACAACATTACAAGTAAGTGGCAATTTGTCAATAATAGAGGAAACTACAAAGGTGTCATCAATCACTTATGTTGTGTTTTTTAAAGTTCTCTTACATTTTTTTGGATTTCATGAAATTGTTCCATAATAGGCCTTGAATCGACCATTTTAAAGTTATTGAAATTACTAACAAGATATTTCTTGCTAGAAGCATCCTCGGCCATATACTTCCTTTTTAAATCATCCCAAAGAATCTTAGCGAATTCAACAAATTGATAAACATCAAACAAAGTGTCGGACATACCGTAAAGAATGTGACCACGGTATATGTAGTCATCGTTCTCCCACTTGTTCCTCCTCCTTGTGGCCTCCAATGTCTCATTTTATTACAACTCGGGTTCTGGGGTGCTTAAAACATATGCCACAATAAGAGAGGTGAGAAGGAAATGCATCTTCTTTAGCCATCTACGAAAACCCACGTCCTCAAACTTGTCTAGTTTGTGAAAATTCGTTGTCATCTCACGAACAGTAGCCATCTTCGATAAATATTACTTTTGGATTGTTAGGATTACTATAAGGACATTACAAGGATCACAAATTTGATTACTAGAAATAACAATGAACAATATTCTAGGCGCGATTCACTTTCTCAAAAGTAATATTTCGGCCCTTACTTTGAGCACGGGTTACAGGAAATTCACTCTCGAGATACAAAGAAGAAACAACGATGATCACGCTCACTATGATAATCATTAAATGAGAATAAGTGTATGAATGATTTTTGATGTGATGATCAATGACTTTGTGCTTTTTTTTCTTAAGATAATTTCTCTTCTTTTCTTTCATAAACATATACTGGATAATGAAGTAGAGTGTTTTTGAAACAGTTTCATCCGGTTTTATATGACAAATATCGTCATAAACCAACCGAAGAAACACGAAACTGACCCAGTGAGGGATCTCTCACAGTGGCGCGAGTGCTCCCTACGCACTTCCGTCATTTTTCTTGTTCTATAAAATCTCTGGCAATCCTGATCGCTCGCTCTAAACTCAAGTTGATGCTCCATCAAGGTAATGTACTCCCTCCATCCCAAAATACTCTTTACACTTCTATTTTGAGATATGACCCACTATTACTTTAGTCATTCCACCTTTTAACTATTGGCCCACACACTCTCTCCTCCAAATACATAGTACCACATTTATTACCTACCAACTCTAACCATGGCTCACATTCTTTCTCCTTAAAATAAAATAATACTACGTGTACTAACTACTAACTCCAGTCACATCAAATTTTTAATAAAATAACAATTGATAAAGAAACAACAACTTATCATCTAAAACTACATGCCTTGATAAGTGTCAAGAGTATTCTGGGACGGATGGAGTATATATTAATGAACTCAATATCTCGTGTTGGTTCAAGTCACGACACCATTACCGTTGTGACTGGAAACAATGTGACATGAAACCAATACGTCTAATACTTTAAATCTCCAACAGTGCAGAGCTATAGTACCAGGCGTTTTCTCCCTATGAATGATGCTTTTCATCCAAATCCTTTCTTGATGCACCAAAACTTCAATTAGTAGGAGAATTAGAGTGATATAACTATCAAGGATCAAGTGTAGCAAGTTTGTAGATCCTGAAATATGAAAATATTCTTACACATTGGTTCGAACATGGCGTGAAAATGGAAGGCAATGGTGCCAAATTTTTCTCATATAAAATCGGATTTTCCAAGAGAAAACAAAGGGTTCAAGAAGAGATTAATGATGTGTTTTAGTGGGGGGTTATAAAGAACTGAAAGGTTGCTTAGTGAGCATCAAGTCTCTTACTTAAACTCTCTCCTACATTGCTATTTTTGGCCCGCTATGTCGCAACATGTGATGCATTTATTGTCATCACTTGTGACGGTCTAAAAGAATGATAAAAACGTTAGGCGACAAAATCCCATCCTAAGCGCTTAAATAATTAACAAAATAAATATAATCCTTAAGTAAATAAAGCACTACTATAAATATATAGCCATAACACAACATATAAATATTATATTAATAATAAAACACACACATGAAAATATTTTAGTAATAAAGTATTTAGTATCTAATGACAAAATACTAACTTAGAATAATTCAATGCGAAAAATTAGGAGTAAAAATACGAGATGTTATTAGGAGTACCCTTCAGATAACGCATGACACGCATGGCAGCCTCTAAGTGCTCCTCACGAATGGCCTACATGGACTGAGAAAGAATGTGCACGAAATATGCTAATTTTTGCGTTTCATTAACAAAGCACCCCTAGCAAGACCAAGTTTGTGGTTATATTCAATGTGAAAATCAGTGGGCTTGGAACCCAATAGGCCAGACTCAACAACAATATCCAAGGTGTACTTTCGTTGATACAGAAAAAAAACCTGTAAAACTTCGAGCAACGTTAATGCCAAGAAAGTAACATTAAAGGACCAAGGTCCTTTTATGCGGAAGCAATCACTCAATAGGTTTCAAAATCTTGTAAAGCAGCGGAATCATTCCCAGCAACAATGGGTTCATCAACGTACACTAGCATTAATTTGAATATTACCTCTAGTATAGGTAAAAAGAGAGTAAGCATAATAGAATTGAAGAAAACCATAGGTTCACAAAGCTGTTTAACGCCTCGCAAACCAAAACTGAGGCGCCTCGATCATATAATGATTTGTGCAAGCTACAAATAAGGTTAGGATCAGAAGCACCGAAACCAAGAGGGTGCTTCATATATATGTATATTTTTCAAGATCACCATGTAAGGAGGCATTCCGGACATCTATCTGATGAAGCTCTTAATTTTTGAAGCAGCAATGTAATAGTAAGAAAAGATTGAACATTAATAATAGACACATAAGTGTATCTCCCCTTTTTAGTACCCAATGATGAAACATTCAGTTGTCCTAATTGCTCCAGTCTAAAGGAGAGCAGTCCAAAAAGCTAATACCAAATTCATTTTAAGAACGCAAAGTAGATTTATAAATTAAAGTTGTTCCAAACCCAGATTTCAAATCCCAATTAATCATTAATAATAATTAATTGTAGAATTTTTCTACATTAACCTGTAGACACCAAGTTTTGAACCCTATTTCAAGTAATAATATAAATTTTTTGAAAAAGAAACAAACAACGAAACCATCATGCATGGTGAAGTGTGCCCTCCATCAAAAGCACATTCCACTCCGGAATGCAAGTTTGTTTCGGCACAGGATTTTTCATTTTTGCCTTGTTCATACAATTTTGTTTGTTTAACTATGAATTTTCGTCTATGCGATTAAGATTTTGGAAGTTGTAATCAATAATTACATTAACGGCTTTTAGCAACATGTTTTGTTGTAAAGTCACGCTTGTTTTTATTAATTTGATGAGTTTGTGTTAAACGTTTAAAGTTAATCATACGAAACGGGAAAAATTTAGTCGCGTTTATTTGCCAAACATGTAATTGTCTCTCAAAACTAGTATAAATCAGTTTTATTGGTGATCAAGTACTTTAAATCGACCAATTACTTCTATTTATCCATTGGTTAAGGAATAAGAATAAACATCAAAAAATTTTGTTGTAAGATGATTAGAAAGGCTATGGATTCGTTTTCCTTTGGCAGGTTCTGGAGCTGCTCCTAGCGCAGCTTCCATGCATGACACGCAAGGGTTGTGCATCCCGCGAAATGGTGTTGCACGTCGCACAACATTCCCAGTGAGCACCATGCACATCTTTTTTATGACTTTTTTTTATGTTAAGGAGATATCTAAGCTACATAAGAAGAGAATAATGGAATGAAAAAATCTATTTGCTTATTCCTTAATCTAAAAGCAAAATCAAATAAAAAAGAGAATACAAATATGATGATGAAAGTAAGTAAAAATTTGAATTTTTGTATTGAAAAAATTAATTTGACAACCCTAATTCCTCACTTCACTACTTCTCCTATAAATACCCCCTTCACTCACACATCATACACACTTGAGTTCTGCACTTCTTCCAGAAAAAAAACTCATACCAGAGAGAAGAAAGAGAGTTCTAGTTAATAACTAAGTGCACTTAAAAAATCATATGAAAATTAAAAAAAAAAAATTCAAAAGAAACCTTTAAAAAGGAATTGCATTATTGAGCTTGCAAGGTAAAATTTTGTTCTTTGTTTTTTATTATCTTCTTTATCATCTACTAACTCTTTTTCTTTATTTTATCTTTTTATTTTTTTAGAGTGATTTGAGTATGTGTAAAGTCCCGATAGGTTCCCAACTTTGAAATTACCTCACTGAGAAGTCAACTCTATATGAGTATATGTGATTGATGTGTTTTTTTGATCAAGTTGTTATCAATCACCCAAAATAAAATCCATTTTCATAAAATTTTAATTTGAAATTGTGCTTAAACATCTCCATAAAAACAAAAGTGATGTTGTAATTATGTGTACCATGTAAATATTTCACAGGATGTAATATTTTGTCAAGTGAAGTTCAAGGTGCTTGTGGCAACTTGGTTTTGGAATTACTAAAGAAAAGATTTTACTATAGTTAATGAAAATTCATACAAAATAATGGTAAAAACTAATTAACTTTGTCCAATATCATATTAGCTTATTCTTTTCATAAAGTCCAAACTAAAATCATACAGGATGTAATATTTTGTCAAGTGAAGTTCAAGGTGCTTGTGGCAACTTGGTTTTGGAATTACTAAAGAAAAGATTTTACTATAGTTAATGAAAATTCATACAAAATAATGGTAAAAACTAATTAACTTTGTCCAATATCATATTAGCTTATTCTTTTCATAAAGTCCAAACTAAAATCATTGGATCGGACTAAAAATAAAAGAAGAAATAATGAAGTAGACATCAGTAGATTTCTAACAACATAAAAATCATCGTTATATTAATTTTGTATAATTTTATATCATTTTTACAAAAATGTTCATGAAAATCACCAAATTCTAAACCGTTGATTTTTTTCAATTAAGGAAATAAATGGAAAAGGGTCTTAAAGATGTTCAATTGCCATAAAAAAATTTAGCCTATTCCTTCAATGTGTCTACAATGTGCATACCAAATTTCAAAACCACACTCGGTTCATTAAGTTAGGTGTCAAATAAAATGTTGAATAAAGATCCTGTTTTGACCAGTTTTGAAAAAATCACGATAATTTTAGTTATCCCTGAAAACATGTGAAATTTGACACAATGACATAAAGGACTCATAGACCTATCCATATATATACATATTTCACATATTCAATTTCATAATTTATTCAAAAAGTTATAGAATTTTCAAGTCACGAGCAGAACACAAGGTAATTTGAAAAGTGCAAATAAAGTGCTTAACTCAATTTCTAAAAAATATTTTCTTTTCAGACGAAAAAGATAATCACAAATCATTAAGTTTTTATTTTCTATTAAAATGATTCATTTTTATTTCATAAATAAAAATTAATAAAATTCATCATAAAAAAATTAAATTCAAAGAGGTTAATTAATCTCTAATTTTCATAAGTTCATAAATAAACTTTAATTTCAAAGCCCATCCAAGAAGATGAAATTAAAGGAGAATCATGGTGAAACTCAAGAATGAAGATTTGTGTAGATCATAGATTCCGTAAGTATTATTGTAATAATAGTTTTTTGAAATAGTTATTATATCATTCAATTAATGGAAAAAATATGGAATGCCTGATTTTCATAAATAATTCCACAAGTTATTATTTTGAATAAAATGAAAAACCAATATTGTAAATATTGAATTTTGGGACCAATATGTCAAAGTATATGAATTAGATGATCCAATCTCAAATAAGAGGAAAAATTGCAAATCAAGCTAAGTTAAATTGTATGATGATTCGTCTAACATTTCAAAATTTTCATTGTTCTTTATAATCTTCAAATAACCAATTATATGATTTGACATAATTAAATAAGTAATTATGATCTCCTAATTGATTTTAGGCTATATCACGTGTTTCACTTTAAACAGAAGAATTCCGATAGGCCAAACACATAATATGCAGATTCCATTTTAAATTAATCATTATATTCAAAATAAATTAATATTCTTGAAATAAGATTATTTGTCAATCAATCCAAAAGCCTTCAATTAGGAAGCAAATCTCTCTTTCTAAGACCTCTTGAAAAATCCTAAATTTAATCACTAATTAAAGTGATTATATAAATCCTTAATTTAATCACTAATTGAAGTGATTATTCTAATTTCAAATTTAATTACTAATTAGAGTGATAATTTTAATCCTAATTTGGTATACGTAATTAATGAGGTGATTACTATAATCTTAAGTTTAAACGTTAATTAGAGTGATATCTTAACTCTCATTTTTTATCACTAATTACCCCAATCTTAATTCTTTTAATCATTAATAAGAATCGCTATCTTAACTTTTAATTAATCACTGATTAGAATGATTACGTTAACCGTCTTATTTAATCACTATAGAGTGATTATATGAAGCCCATTTTCTATCACGAATTTTTCTTTTTTCTTTTATTCCCCGATAGAATTGACCATTTAGGATGACACATAATGTCGAACTTCGATGATTTTGTGTAATATTTTGTATTTTTAGTAAGTCAATATTTAAATTTTTAGAAAAGTTTTGGTTACTAAAAAGACTTATTTATTAAAAAGTAAATTTAAATTTTAGCTCAAATGGATTCGGGCCTCAGTTTACTAGTTTTTAAATCCAAGTACTTTGTTTAAAACAAAATTTTGAATATTTTAAAAAAAATCTAGAAAGGTTTACAAAATGAAAAAAAAAAAAATTTGCTACGGCAAACTCACGTAGTGAGCTAATGTTTGTTAACCTTTTTTATATTCTTTTATTTATCTTCTAAATTATTTAACCTTCTAGAATTATTATGTTTGTGGTATAAATTGTATATTTCCCTAATTTTAGTTGGATGACGGTAAATATTAGCTAGATTTTAACTAGATTCATTTATCTTTCCTTAAACCCATCTTTTAGTTTCCTAGTCCTATTTTGACTCCACCTATCCAAAAAAGGATCTCCACTTTTCACATTGTTCATAACAAATTTGAGAAATATATCTCTTTTCTCAAGTTTAAATAGTCTCTGTTTAGCCTACTTTTTCTCTTTCTCTATAAGTAGTCTTTTAATTTTCAATGTGCGTGTATGTAAATCTTTAATGATTGTTTTTGCAAGCACGTTATCATGTTTTTAGGAAAATATTTTGCATTAAAGTGCATGTTTCTATGAGATTTATTATGAACTACATGTGTTTTGTATAAATATATTTGAATGTTTACGAGTTTTATTTATGAACTTTGAATATGTCTAAGTTTGATCTTTGAATCTATATTCAAATATTTATAAGGAGTCTGACCTTTACATTCATTTTTATATGTTTAAAAAGGAGTGTTGTTGAACTATTATTATTTTTCAAAGTTACCTGTTGAGCAAGTTATTTTTTTATACCTCTATATGGCTAAGTTTAAAGCATTACTGTTCTTTTTAAAGGAGCATTATTATATACAAAGAATTTTTATTAGTTATATGATCTTTGTTGATCACAATCATAAAAAGGCAACGACTTATTATTTATTAGCAAAAATGGTAACTATTATTATTCACTTACGCAACGTCTTGTTATTTATTAGCAAGAACGATAACCGTATATTACTTACCCATGTACTTTCTATATAAGTCATGTGGACAAGATAGTATCCCCTCGTAGTAGACTAAGTAAGGAATATTAAACTTGGAGGGTGTGCAGACTTTAGGAAAGGCACCTAGGTTTAGGAAAATCATTTTTATTAAAGTTATATACTTTATATTATATAAGTATTTCAAGTATCCAAGGAAGGCTTTTAGAAATCAAATATGTCAAATGTTTAATTAAATAAAGTGTTTAATATTCCGCATATACATATACTCATTATATTTTACTAACATGCTTTTATATTTGTTTTGTTTTGTTATATGGCTTTGTCTTTGTGATGGCTTTATTTTGGCGAGCAGAGTTTACAGGTTGATATGATGCATACTTCGTTCACATGGGGAGTCAGTGAGGAATTATAATTAGTTAAGGATTTGTTCTTTTATTTTATTTATTTTCATTGTCATAGTTGTACAATAAAGTTTATTTCAGTAAAGAGTTAGTTATTTTAGTTATTCAGTTGCATTAAAGTTTAGTTAGTAGTTAGTATTAAAAGTCTTTAATGTTATCACGTGGCAGTAATACTCCCAGGTTTCTCAAGAATTTTACATTAAAATATGTTTTCTAAAAAGAGAGAACTTTAGAGTTGTTACATTTTGATCCATGAGTGGATTCTAATCCCGCAATGATCGGTACGTAGTGCAACTTCAGTGCTCAAACCTACCATGTACAAGTGATATATTGGTCCTCTTAAATAAAATATGATTGATGTGTATATGTGCAATGTGTTTTTCTTTCTTATGAATAGTAATAATTACTTTAAAATGGAAAATAACGCATTTGGTAATAGTCCATTCTTTAGAACGAAAAGGAGACGAGTCCCAGACGTTTGCACCTCTTTACCTAAACCCTAAACCCTATCTTATGATATAAACACTAGTGGAAAAAAACGGAAGGGTTGCGGTCAAACCAGCCCTAAGGGTTGCGTTTTTGGCCAGTAACCCTCTATAGCAGCCCTTCACGTGTGAAGGGCTACGGTTGAGGCCCAAAAACGCAGCCCTTCCAATATGGAAGGGCTGCGGTTTTGTGCCTAAAACCGCAGCCCTTTCGACCCATAAAAAAATGTTTTTTTTTTGACATTTTTTTACTCTTAAATATATCAAGAAATTTACAACAGGGAAAATCAACCAAGAACAGTTGAAATTTATAGATCTAAAAATGAAAAAAAAATAAGAAATATGAAAAAAAATAACAAAAAAGAAAAAAATGAACGAAATGAAAAAAAAACGGAACCAAAATGAAAAAAAAAACGGAACCAAAATGAAAAAAAAGGAACGAAAATGAAAAAAAAGGAACAAAAACGAAAATGAAAATTAAACAAAACTCAAACTCAAACCTAGATCTGAAAAAAAAAAAAAACTCAAAAATTACAATCTACATCCAAAAACTCAAACCCCATTGTTCATTTGTGGCTAAACTCAAGTTGTTGGTGGCTGGACTTGTGTTTGACATTTGGCGGCGTCGTGCATTGGTGGTTGGCGTCGAGGCCATGGTTGTAGTGGTTGAAGATGAGCGAAAAAAACTTGGTTGTTGACGACGACGAAGCCGATGGTTGTGAGCGAATTGAAGCCGGTGATCATTGACGAGGACGAATTGAAGCCGGTGGTGTTAGTATGAGGAACGACGAGACAAGGGCTGAAACGAGGGTAAGAGAGAAGAAGAGAGGTTTGTTGAGGAGAAAGATTAAAAGAGAACTGCCATCGTGGCTGGTGGAGCGAATAGGGAGGACAGAGGATGAAATGGGTGAGAGAGTCGTTGATTTTAGGGTTAATGAAAGAGGGGAACTACAAAGCAGGAGGAGGGTGAGAGAGAAGGAGGATGTGGACGTGAGAGAGGAGAGAGAATGAGGGAGAGGAAATTGCATTGTGAGAACCCTAACTAGCCCGCTTAACATTTGAAGCCCGCAAATTCATTTCAATTTTTTTTTTAAAAAACACAACCCTATAAGCCATAAAGGGCTGCGTTTTTTAAAAAACGCAACCCTTTTGTTACTTATAGGGTTGCAGTTTTTAAAAAACCGCAGCCCTTTATTACTTATAGGGTTGCGGTTTTTGCATTGACCGCAACCCTTCGTAAATGAAGGGCTGTGTTTTTCAAAAAATGCAGCCCTTGTAGCGCATCCCTTGCTTTTTTTTCCATTAGTGAAAAGACCAATTTTCAAAAAATCTTACCCATATGAAGTCATCATCGTTTAAATGATATTTCTTTTAAATTAATTTTAAAATAATTTCCAAAATAAAAATGTCCTTATTAAGATATTAATATTGTGACGACTTTAAATTTTCTAAAAATCATACTCCGATGAGAGACTTTTTGGAATTTAGACCGTTAATTAAGATGGATGAAAATCTAATACCACGATACCCTTGTGTTTGCTCAATTTCTATGTTGTTCCCCAATATTTTAAAATTTTCACACAGTGCCCCTAACTTAACTTTTTTTATGCACAATGCCCCTACATAAATTCATACGTCATTAATATCATTTATCTTTTGCAATCTAGTGACATTCATTTAGCTTACACATAGTTTAATTCATAAATTATATTGTGTTTATTAGCTTTGCGTAATTTTCTATATAGTGGAAATTGAAAAATGGATGTAATGGCATGATAAGTTTTTTTTTTCAAAAACATTTATAAGGAATTGGGGATAATTAACAATAACGATTTAAATGGAAGTGGAGGTAAGAGAATGTTATTACCATAATAGAAGTGTTAGAAATCAGAAAACTTGTCCATGTCTTTAGAGTTACATATAATTATAAGATTTTATTATGTTTTACTTTGAAACATTAAACATTGAATTGTAGTGGATATGTGGTTAAACTCTCATATTTTAATATATCAAAGGTCATGTGTGTTCGATTCCTTGTAACTACACATTATTAAATTTTTTGTTTTAAATGAGATCATAAACATGTGTATTAAAAGAGAAAAGTGTCATGTGCCATATACATTGGAGAGTGTCATGTGACACCATTTCTTTGATAGAAACGCCTCTTAATATAGGAAAAACTGACGCTATATATGGGGATCAACTGTTGAGCGGTTCTCTTTAATAGGTACCAAGTATCAATAATCCAGTGGATGTCCTAAAATTTGAGGGTATTGTCTTTTATTAGAACCAGATTACTTATGACTTGCTGGGTAGGTAAACTGTTTTGTTTTTCTAAAAAATAATTTCTTAAATCTTTATTCTCAGTCCCCTTCTAAGCGTCATTCTTCTTTCACTCTCCACCCTCGTCTAGCTAGAACAATCCCCAACGGCTACCCCATCATGGCCAACCAAACTTCCTACCTGATATTATGGTTTTATATAGAGTTTTTCCTCTACTTCTAAGCTAAAAAGGATGCCAATGGTGCTCTTAGAAGCCATTTTGTACTAACTTTCTCCATCTAGTTGTGGTTTTCTGTTTTGTGTCGGATTGCAAGTTTTAGGAATTGTTTCCTATTTTCTATTGTTATATGACCGCTACACTAGATTGGAGAGGTTTGATGCTGGGTCCCAAGGTCCCGATGACACTTTCTGGGACCTTTGAGCAAAAGAAGAGTTGAAAACTTGGCACATGGAGCCAAAAACGAAGACAAGTGGCCAAGACCGGTCCCATTGGCCTAGCCCGATCGGGCGCCCTCGAGAGACAACAATTAGTTGGTTGCGGGCCCAATCTAGCGCTTACACCCTGTCGCTAGTCATTGTTGAAGCCAGATTGGGCGGTTCGACCCGAATGCATCGGGTGTCCATAAGATGCTGCTGTGTGCACTGTTGATGATGGTAGGCGGCCCAATGACGTCGGGCGGGTTGGCCCGATTGCATCGGGCGTTGGTGATTTTTTGGATTGATTCGCGCTTATTGAGCCCGATTTCATCGGGCATGCTTGGCCCAATTAGGCGGACGCGCATTTAATAATTTCCGTGCTATCACTAGTAGAATAATTGCTTATTGTTGCGGTGGTATTGCTGCGGTTTTACCCATACGCAGCAATATATCACGTAAAAAGAAACATAAAATATAAAATAAAGAGATTGCTGCGGTTTTTACATAAAACCGCAGCAATATGGTATCACCAAAAAAAATTCAAAAAAATTGACTATTTGTCCAGAAATATTGTTGCGGTTTTTGTCAAGAACCGCAGCAATATGTTAAAATAATATTAAAAAATAATATTTTAATATATTGTTGCGGTTCTTGTCAGAAACCGCAGCAATATAATTACAAAATTTTAAAAGACAAAAAATAGGATTTTGTTCCTCTCATTCCCCCTCTCAAGTCTCAACCTCACAGCAGCCTCTCAAGTCTCAACCCTTTCTTCTCTAACCTCACGCACTTATCTCTCTCTCAGCCTCTCAACCCGTCTCACCTTCTCTCTCTCTCTCATCTCTCTTCGTCCTCAACCTAGCTTTGCCTCCCGTCGTCCTTCGAATGGAGCGACACGACGAAGTCGCTCTCAACCTCTCTTCATCTCTTTGTCGTCAACCTTCGCCTCCCGTCGACCTTCGCCTCGCGTCAACTTTCGAACATAGAGACGCGACAAAGCCGCTCTCAACCGCAAGCGACGCCCATTTGCCGCCTCCGACGAGTTCCTTTTTTCGGTTTTTTTTCGTTTCTGCTTTTTGTTTCCTTTTTTCGTTTTTTTTTTCATTTTTTAGATTTGTTGGTAGATTTTTTAGATTTGTTTTTTTTTCGTTTTTCTCGACGTTCACCAAACAGGTGCCATCGCCATCAACCCTACCGAAGCCATCGCCGTCGACCCTACCGGCGCCATTGTCGGTCGTTGTTGCGGCCAGATCTTTTATTTTTGTGTAATTTCGTTTTTCATATACTTCTCTATATTTTTTAATTCCTCTTTTATTTCTGTTATTGCTATGTAATTTTGTTGTTACGAAATCGCTGTTGTTCTTCTATTTCTTAAATTCGTAATTTTTTATATGATTTTCATTATTCCTAATCATGTGTCCTTGTTCACTATTGTTTCTTCCGTAAAATGAATCGAAACTGTATACTCCTGACCACAAGTAAACTATAAGAATAATAGCATGATGGTTTGATAATGGGAATTCTTTGTTAGTTTATATAATTTCATATTCTGTTTTTACCAGATTTAGAATTTTTTTGTTAGTTTATATAATTTCCTAGTATGTTTTTTCATCTTTTAGTTATTTTTTTGGATTATAAGTTATCGACTCAATTACATTTTTTGATAATATTTTCTAGAAATTGAAAATTTTCAACTTTGTTGATGAGTATAATAAGATGTAATTTCATCTTTCTTTTGTCTGTGAATTGGATAGATAGTGGATGGATTAATGGCTTAGTTTTAATATTTCAAATTTGATTACAAAATACAAAAAAAAAAAATTAGCTGTACTATGACTTATTGCTGCGGTTTTTGACCAAAACGGCAGCAATATGTCTATTTTTTATTATTAAATACAACATATTGCTGCGGTTTTTCATAGAAACCGCAGCAATATGCTTTGTAAATCTGATATAAAATAAATATATTGTTGCGGTTTCTACCCCAGAAAACGCAGCAATATGTTCAAATATTGCTGCGGTTTAAAACCGCAACAATATTTTAATTATCTATTGCTGCCCCCTTAATTGTTGCGCGGCCAAAACCATCGCAATATGCCACTTAATGACTGCAGCAATAAGCATTTATTCTACTAGTATATTTTTATAAGACTTTTCCTAATGTTTTTAGGGCTAGTATAAATAGCCATATCAGAATATCCTATTCATCTTTGTTTTAGCCTTTGTTTTCATGGTTTTCTCTAGAGAGTAATTCAAGAATCCTAGTTTATTGCTTTTCACTTTGAGATTAAGTTCAAACCTTTATATTATTCATTAGTTCAATACAATTGTTCAGTTTGGTAATCTTCCTTTATTGCATCCTCTATTGTTGATTAGATTACTTTATTAGTTATTTGCAATGTTTCAAAGTATGATTTTGTTATTGTTTTCATAAATATGAGTGAGTAGTTCTATTTCAAGGATTGTGGGGATCTATGTATGCAATGAGGGATTGATTGATTGATTAATTAGTATAATTACCTTGTATTTCGATTGTTTTATGTGGTTGAATCATTCACTCTAGATTTATAAATTAAGCTTGATTTGTATTTCTAATATCGCAATACTTAATCTTCTACGAGAGGAGAGATACCGTATAGACTTTCAATCATTAGGAAAAGTGATCCTTGACCATGCAAGAGCAGCTAGGTGATCATTAGGGGAGGTAATGTTCGACAGAAATTACATGTGCCCTAGATAAATTTACTTATTAGGTAGTTGTTATTCGTCCCCAATTTTCCGAATTGTATCCATAGTGATCCATAATCCTAGTTATTTATTAATTGATTCATACCTTCGTGTTTAATTCTGTTATTTGCTTAGTTTAGTAACACAACCATTTTCATTTAAGTTAGTTTGTATAATACTAGAATTCAGATACAATAGTATAACTTTGTCTGAATTATATTATTACACCAACCTCTACTCTAAAGAACACCTGTTCTTTGGAGCATCTGATGTTTGTTTTAGTGTTTTTGGTGTATGAGCAGGAAATTAAAATCCCCATATGTCATTCCATTTGATATGGAGATTGAAAAGATCGCTCGTAGACTCGGAAAGAAAACTAAGTAAGCAAAGTTGTTTGCAGGGACACCCTCCCAAAAGACACCTTCTCCACCATCTTCACCACAACAAGAATTCCCTGTCTCACCTATTACTCTTAAAATAGGCAAGAATGTTACACGAACCTTCAGGGACTATGCACAACCATCTCCTAATAATGTGCCCACTGGGGTACGTATGCCCACTATCGCTGCTATGAATTATGAAATTAAGTCTCATGTTTTGAATATGGTTCTGAATAATCAGTTTGTTGGGTTACCATCTGAAGAACCAGATCAACACCTGCAGCGGTTTTTTCAATGTTGTGCTACTACAAAACAAGCTAATGTTACTGATGATGAGATGAATTTATCTTATTTGGCTTCTCTCTGCACGACAAAGCTTTATTTTGGTATAATAAGCTGCCTTCCACCATTACCACCTAGGCAGACCTATCAAAGATCTTTCTCATCAAGTGGTACCCTTACCAAAAGACTATAGATATGCGTCATGCCATATTAACTCTCACCGAAGATCTTGGAGAGTCATTGAATGAAGCTTGGGAGAGTTTTAAGGATCTGCAGTGTCTTTGTCCTCATCATGATTTGGACCAGAGGTATTTGTGTCAGATGTTCTACACTAGAGTTGATGTAGATACGAGGGTAATTGATGGAGCCTCCGGTGGGTTCTTCATGGATAAGGCTATTGATGAAGGGTATGAACTTCTGGAGAAGTTAGCTTCTAATCAAGCATCTACTATTTTCCTCTATGAAAAAGGGAGGTAAACATGATGTTGATGCCATTTCTTTACTGTCTGGTTAACTAGTTGCTCTAATCCATAAGATTGATTCTTTGAAGCTAGGTAATGACTCCTCGCACATGAGTGTTAATGCGATGGCTAGTGCTTCGCGTAACAATGCTCTCATTCGTGATGCTTGTGGGATACCTAGGCACACTCTCAAGAATATCATGCACTCCTATCTTCTAATGTAGGGGGTAATTATGAGGCAGTTAATGCTTTTCGGTCATAACCTAGGGTCAGTTCAACCCATATTCTAACACTTACAACCAAGGGTTGAGAAATCATCCAAACCTCTCATATAGGAGCAATAATGTGTTGGATCCATAACCTTAATTAACAACCATAAGTGCCTCAAAATCAGGTTCACCAATATCAACCTCAACAACAAGCTCCTCCTTGCTTCCGTAGAAATCAAGCTCCTCAACAACCTACTCCTACTACTGACCCACCCATAACAGAGTTGAAGAACATGATGTTTCAGATGCATAAAGGTTTTAATGCTTTTCAAGCCGACACAAAAGCTCAGCTGGAAAATTTGGGTACGCATAACAAGATGTTGGAGACTCAACTAGCTCAGTTGGCTAGTTCTTCTACTAGTAGGCCACCTGGGTCATTATCTTAAGAACCAATACATCTAAGAGATACTGCCAATGTCATCACTCTTAGGAGTTGAACACAATATGATGGTCCAGCGATGCCTAAGGATGATCTTGTTGAACCTGAAAAGAATGAAGATGTCACTGCAAATTCCACAGCTCCTAAGGAGACCACCAATGCAAATGCAGAGAAGTTACTAGCTGAGAAAGTTCCATCTACCACTCTTGTGATCAAGGTATTGTTCCCCCATTGCCTATTGAAGAAAAAGGTTGATCACTAGCTCGGTAAGTTTTTGGAGTTAGTGAAGAATCTTCAGGTATGTTCCTTTTACTGAACTTATTACTCAAGTTCCTGCATATGCTAAATTTTTGAAGGAAATTCTGACTAGGAAGAGAGCCTTTAATGCAGTTGAAATTGTTGCCTTCACTGAAGAATGTAGTGCTCTTGCAAAATCAGTCCCCACCTAAATTGAAAGACCCGGGGAGTTTCTCTAGCCCTTGTAACATTAACATCGTTTTTATTCATAAAGCTTTATGTGATTTAGCTGCTAGTGCTAGTGTCATGCCCCTTACTATTTGCAAAAAGCTTGACATGGGAGATTTAAAATGTACTAACATTACTCTTCAAATGGCAGATCGTTCTGTTAAATACCCTATAGGCATCTTAGAGGATAGGTAAATTTTATATTCCTGTGGATTTTTTGTGATTGACATGGAAGAGGATACTCAAGTTCCAATTATTTTAGGGAGATCATTCCTTCATACTGCTGGAGCCGTCATAGATGTTAAGAACGGAAAATTAACTTTGACTGTGGGAGATGATAAGGTGACTTTTAGTTTGACCAATACTTTGAAATGTCCCATTCTAGAGGAAGCATGTTATAGAATTGATGTCATTGGTGTGCTGGTTAATGATGACATGGCTCGTTCCCTTCTAGGATCCTTTGGAGGCTTTGCTTTGTTTTACATCCTCTACAGGTGATGGTTGTCCCTTGAGTGCTGAAATGGATTACTGGGAAGCAGCTCTTACACGTGTAGAGCTTGATAGTATTACCAATCACGAGAAGGAACGATCAGTATATGCTACTCAACCGGTAGAGGTAAAGAAACCTGAACTGAAACCCTTCCCCCCTTCTCTGAGATATGTTTTTCTAGATGAATCTGAAAATTATTCTGTGATTGTGAGTGCTTCACTGAATGATGGTCAAACGTCTCAACTTTTGTCTGTTTTGAGAAAACATAAAAAAAGCCATTGGATATAGTATTGATGATTTGGAAGGTATAAGCCCTGGCTTTTGCATGCATAAAACTCACCTAGAGTATGATCATCGTCCTAGTATACAAGGCCAATGTCGTTTGAGCACCAATATGCAAGAAATGGTCAAGAAAGAGGTTATGAAATTGCTTGATGTTGGGATCATCTACCCCATTTCTGACTCTAAGTGGGTGAGTCCAGTTCAAGTGGTTCCTAAAAAAGGAGTACCTACTATGGCTAAAAATGAAAAAAATGAATTAATTGCTATAAGAGTAGTAACTAGTTGGCGTATGTGTATTGATTATAGGAAATTAAATGTTCCCACCAAGAAAGATCACTCCCCCCCCCCCTTCATTAATCAGATGTTGGAAACGCTATCTTGTCACTCTTATTTTTGTTATCTAGATGGCTATTCAAGTTTCTTCAAGATACCTATCCATCCAGACGACCAGGAGAAGAGCACCTTTACATGCCCCTATGGTACCTTTGCCTATTGAAGGATGCCATTTGGACAATGCAATGCCCCCGCCACCTTCCAAAGCTGTATGATAGCCATCTTTTCTGAGTTCATTGAGTCCATTATGAAAGTGTTTATGGATGACTTTAGCGTGTATGGAATTGATTTTGATGCATGTTTGATAAATTTGGCTAAAGTTTTGAAAATATGTGAAGATGTCAACCTTATACTGAACTGGGAGAAGTGCCACTTCATGGTTACTGAAGGAGTGGTACTTGGTCATATTATCTCTGAACGAGGCATCCAGGTGGATAAAGCAAAAATTCAAGTGATTGAGCAATTACCCCCTCCTGTGAATATCAAAGGAGTTCGAGGCTTTCTTGGCCATGCGAGGTTTTATCATCGTTCATCAAGGAATTCTCTAAAATTGCTAAACCACTTACTCAGTTGCTCCTTAAGGATGCCCCATTCATGTTTACTGATGAGTGTCTTGTGTCTTTCAATAGGATCAAGCAAGTGTTGATTACTGCTCATATCATTCGATCTCCAGATTGAACCCTTCCATTCGAGATTATGTGTGATGCTAGCGACTATGTTGTGGGAGTTGTGCTTGGTCAGAAGAAGGACAACATCCTCCATGCAATATACTATGCTAGCAAGACACTCGATGAAGCTTAAGTTAACTATGCCACCACGGAGAAAGAGCTTCTAGTTGTGGTCTATGCATTGGACAAGTTCATGACATATTTGTTGGGGTCTAAAGTCATTGTATATACCGACCATGCTGCATCGAAGTACCTCCTAGCCAAAAAAGAGGCAAAGCCTAGACTCATTCGGTGAATTTTGCTGCTCCAAGAATTTGACTTATTGATCAGAGATAAAAAGGGAGCAGAACATGTAGTGGCTGATCACTTCTCCAGATTTCTGTACGAGGATATGGAAGAGGGTGATGACAACTTTCCTGATGATAAGCTCCTAGCAGTTACTTCAGTCACCCCGTGGTATGCAGACTTCGCCAACTTCTATGTGAGTGGAAATACTCCCCCAGAGCTAAGTTACCAGCAGAGGAAGAAATTCCTCTATGAGGTTAAAAGTACTTTTGGTACGACCCGCTACTTTACAAGCTTTATGCAGACACCATCTATTGATGATGTATCCCAGAATGGGAGGTGCATGACATTCTGAAGCACTCACACTCCCTTCCATGTGGAGGCCATGTTGGGCCCTCTAAAAAAGTTGCTAAGATAATTCAGTCTGGCTTTTATTGGCCTACTCTATTTCATGATGCTAGTACCTTTGTTAAGTCTTGTGATGCATGCCAACGAACGGGAAATATTTAGCATAGACATGAGATGCCCCAAACCACCATTTTGGAAGTTGAATTATTTGATGTATGGGGTATTGATTTTATGGGCCCCTTTCCCTCTTCCTCAAGCAATAATTTCATACTTGTTGTTGTTGACTATGTGTCTAAGTGGGTAGAAGACATTGCATTACCAACTGACGACTCTAAAGTCGTTATGAAAATGTCCAAAAAGATTATCTTTCCAAGGTTTGGGGTTCTAAGGGTTGTCATTAGTGATGGTGGATCTCATTTTCACAAAAGAACTTTTGAGGCGCTACTTAAGAAATATGGTGTCTACCATAGGACTGGTTAAGCATATCACCCTTAGAAAAGTGGGCAGGTTGAAGTGTCTAATCGTGAGATAATGACTATCTTAGAGAAGGTGGTAGCCAAATATAGGAAGGACTGGAGTGATAAATTAGATGACACCTTATGGGCTTACAAAACTGCTTTTAAGACCAACACGTTAGTCTATGGGAAAGCATGTCACTTACCTATTGAGCTAGAGTATAAGGCCTTTTAGGCTATTAAGGAGCTAAATCTTGATGCTAAATTAGCAGGAGAAAAAATGACTATTGTAGATTAATGAGCTTAATGAACGCCGGTTGAATGTTTATGATAGTTCACGTCTCTATAAAGAGCGTACTAAGATATGGCATGATAAGAAAATTTTGAGTAGAGAGTTCTTTATTGGTGACAAGGTTTTATTGTATAACTCTAGACTAAACTTTCCCTGGTAAGTTGAAGTCTAGATGGTCTGGTGCATTTTCGGTCACTAATGTAAATAAGTTTGGTTCCATTGAGGTGATGAATGCAACAAGTGAAAAGTTCAAAGTTAATGGGCAACGCTTAAAGTTGTACCATACAGGAGCCCCTGTTGGATCTGTGGATGAATTATACCTCCAACCCCCTTCCCCTTCTGCTTGAGGGATGAGGCATTATGGTCGTGCGGGACCTTTATAAACCAGCGCTGATCGGGAGGCAATCCGATTTCCCTTCTCCTTTTCTTTTCTTCTTTTCATTTTTAGTTTTGCTATTTTTGTAGTTTTGGTGAGAGAGTGAGAGGGTACTAATCATCATTCTAAAGCTATATGTGTGTAGGACTTTTTAGCATAGCAGTTTGGGTTGTTGTCCGGTTGAAAAAACGTGCACAAACCGAGAAAATCACCTCATCGGGAAGTCACCTGATCTTGTCGAATAACACTGCCCGATCGGGCCAGCAAAAAAAAGGTTGTGCAGAAAAAAAAAGCTGGACGTCCGATTCCATCGGGCCATATCTTCCAATCGGGAGTGCATCCGCCAAATTATGCAACGAAAAAAACCAGGTCCGCCCAATCGGCGCGCAACCAAATTCTGGGAAGAAAAAAACAAAAAAAAAAGTCCACATGATCAGGCCGTAACCAATTCTGGGTGGAGAAAACGAAGAAAATTTTGCCCAATTTCATCGGGCCACCTACGCCCGATCGGGCCATTACCAGCGGGTAACTCTAAAGCACGATTTCCTATCACTTTCACTCATCTTTTCTCACAATCTCTCTCTCTCTCTCTCTCTCTCTCTCTCTCTCTCTTCCAAACCCTAACCCCCAATTCTCATCTTCTTCCCCAAATTCACCCTCCACCATTAAAGAACTTCATTCAAGCTACAAATTTCTTCACAAAATTACTCCTCTCTTCATCTCTTACAAATTTCTTACTCCATCCCCTTCACTTTCTTTCACTGCATCCCTCACATCTATCTTCTTCCTCCTTCCTTCCACCATTAAAGTGAGTGAAAAGCTTCCTTCCATCATCCACCATTGAAGTGAGTGAGAAATTTCTCACATTTGTTTGCAACCAAGCAACATGTATTTGAGGCGGCCAAAATCTGGCACCGGGTCTCAACCACGACCACCACCACCATAGGCACCACCGGCCATCCCGCGGGACGATACTTTTCTAGATGTCATCTTCACATCGGAAAAGCAGCGCGAACGGTTTCAGTGCCTAAAAGGGAGCGAGGTACTTGCCTATTTTCTTGATATTGAATTTTTAAGTAAATTGGTATTTCATCTGAAGTTTAGGATTTCATGAAAATCATAGGGATGGAATCATTTTTCCCAGTGCATATTAATACCTACCCTATGCTTGTTTATGAATTCTATAGTAGTCTAGCGGTTACTAAACCCGCACAAGACCCATCTCATATGCGTCCAATAGACTGCTTAATCAGGACTTTCGCCTATCCCTCCCGGAATTTGCTAGAATCCTTCGAGTCCAATGTCGGGGGAGATTGGGCATCCCCCTAACTACCACCACTATGATACCTACTATGCCATCGCGGGTGATAAAAATGACTTCACCCTCCAACGTTGTAATGCCAAATTCATCCACCAACCCATCTTCAAAAATGACTTCTCAGACACTGTTTGGGTGGGTGGAAGGGTAATTGATCAGGGGGGACGAACTGCACTTGATAAGGAGTTATATGCTTAATGGTACCCCTCACCAGTTTTAATACAACATACCTCACCATGTTGCACTCTAAATGGAGCGTATTGCAACCATATTTCCTAAGAGGCGAGCCGACGGTACCTTGACCTCTCGTGCCATTATGAATGGGTTGGTGACTCTTTTTGCTGGTAAAGTCTCGGGTTTGGATGAGACCTGTTACCAGCCAGCCATAGGACCTACCCTCATGTACTATTCTTACCTAGATCGCCTCCACTAGTTATAGCAGGCTGGGGACACATACCAGTGGCGCATTAACAGGTTGCGCTCCATTGAGTTACCTAGTCCTCTAGCCAAAATCAGACTCGGGCAACCATATTACCACCTTATCATTGTCGGTATTAATTTTCCTACCCCCGTCCTTGAGATACCCCAGCGCACCTTTCACCGCCGTTCACCCCATTATGATGATATTGCCTCTACTTCTAATGCTCCCTTCCCCATATTCTACTGTTCCCCCCTCTTTTGATTTTCAGGATATGATGAGCATGCTCTGGCGGATGGATTCCGGAATTACTACCAACTCTACAGCCATCCGGAGCATTGCCCATCGGGTTGACGCCAATTCAGCAGCTCTTCAGAGCATCAGTCAGCGTGTTGATACATTAGCCAATGATCAGCATCTGGCTATGTGTCCCATGTACGACGAGTATTGTAGACTTTATTGGTTTGCTGAACAAGATGCGCACCCATCTTGGTACACTTGGAACCCGAGTTACAGTCAGCCAGGATCTAGTTGTAGGGGTGGCGGCGGAGGTGAGGATGATGATGGTGATGACACTTACATGGATGACTAATATCCATGTCGCTCCTCATCCTTGTTGCAATGCGGCCATTGCCAAGTTCAGCTTAGGGAAGGATTTATGTAAGTACTTCTCTTTGTTTTATTGCTTTTTAGGTTAGTTAAGCTAGTTTTATTGCTTTGAGAAAATGAAAATACATAAAAAAAAAAATGAAATATTGCTGGAAAAAACACCAAAAACACGAGTTGAATATGAATACATTGATTGCTTCCCTGTGCACCGAACTCTACTTTGAAAAATGATTTAACTCATTATACTGGATGGTTGGGCATTTGTGATTGGGATGTTGTGATGCGATCTTTGATTGCCTTGATCTTGGGTGGATTTTGACTATAAAGCGCCTACTTTAACTGCATGCTTGAATTGGTTAGATTGTGAGGATTCTATCTAGCCTTCAGATTTATATCTATGTCTGGTCTATTCTTATGTGTTAGTTCCTCGTAGCATTCTTATCTTGATTTTCGCATTGTACTCGTTGATTTATGATGATTTGGACATGTGTTATGATAGAGGCGTTCATTTGTTTAATTTTTAAGCCTCGGAGTTGTTAAATGAAGCATTTTTCCTTTATAGCCCAGCTGAGCCTAATGACTTTTTGGATCTATATTAAGCCACATTACACTCCTTGAGCCTTTAAAATAATTATTGTCCCAAGCCTAGCTTGGGGAGCATTTATTAGGTTGATACTATATTGTGTGGTTGATTCCGTGGGTTGGTTGGAAAATAATGTCATGTTGGTACAAAGTAAAGTGGGAAAAAAAAGAAAAAAAAGAAAAAAAAAATACATGAAAAGTCTGCATATTCTTCATTCATTAAGTTTCAAGAAATTTTGATTCATGAAAAAATATTGAAAACTATACTGAAGGAGATAATTATTGGTTGGTTCGTGAAATATCAAAGTTGGTTATAATCTTGGTCATGTTGTTGAGGCCATGGGAGTTGTTTCGACAAGATCTCCTAATAGTGTTTCTTATTCCCCTTGTCTTAGCTTTTCCACCACATTTCTTAAATAATTTATATACCTTTACCCAAGCCCCATTACAACGCTGAGAAAGACCTTTTGAGCACGTGTTTGATTGTTTATTGGAATAATACATAATCAATATGCCAAAGTTGAAGATTAAGTTTGTTATTTGAGTCTACTTGATTAGGATGAGGGATATTATACCTTTCTAAACACACGAGAGTGTGAGTGGGAACGGATATTATGGTTGGGTTGATGAGCGATCGGGCACACTTTATGCTCGCCATAAAATTGAGAGGAGTGACACCTCGGTGAGCACCTTTTTAAGATTTGCATGTTATGTAGGGAAGTTGCATCTGATGATTTGCTTAGGTGATTTATGGTCAGGGTGATCTAAGCATTTGAACTTAAATTTTGCTTGCTTGAAGGATTTTGAGTTGAAATGTTTGAGTTCGAATTTCTTATTTGAGGGGTGAAGCAATCTTATTCATATTCATGATGTGCTTTACTTGGGGACAAGCAAAGGTCTAGCTTGGGGGAGTTTGATGTTATGGTTTTATATAGAGTTCTTCCCCCTACTTCTGAGCTAAAAAGGATGTGAATGGTTCTCCTAGGAGCTATTTTGTACTAACTTTCTCCATCTAGTTGTGATTTTCTGTTTTGTGTCGAATTGCAAGTTTTAGGGAATTATTCCCTATTTTCTACTGTTATATGACCGCTACACTGGATTGGAGAGGTTTGATGCTGAGTCCCAAGGTCCCGAGGACACTTTTCGGGACCCTTGAACAAGAGAAGAGTTGAAGACTTGGCACTTGGAGCCAAGAACGAAGACAAGTGGCCATCGCGGTCCCATCAGGCGGCCTAACTCGATCGGGCGCCCTCGGAGACAACAATTAGTTGGTTGCGGGCTCGATCGGGCGTTTATGCCCTATCGTTAGTCATTGTTGAAGCCCGATCGGGCGGTTTCGATCGGGCGCTTATGAGATGTTGTTGTGTGCACTGTTGAGGATGGTAGGCGGCCCGATGACGTCGGGCGGGTCGGCCCAATTGCATCGGGCGTTGGTGATTTTTTGGTTGTTTCAAGATCAAACCTTTGAATTGTTCACAAGTTCAATACAATTCTTCAGTTTGGTAATCTTCCTTTACTGCATCCTCTATTGTTGATTATATTACTTTCTTAGTTATTTGCAATGTTTCAAAGTATGAGTTTTTATCTTGATTTTGTTATTGTTTTCATGAATATGAGTGAGTAGTTCTATTTCTAGGATTGTGGGGATCTATGTATGCAATGAGGGATGGATAGATTAATCTAATTGTCTTGTATTTCAATTGTTTCCTATGGTTAATTCGTTCATGCTAGATTTATACATTAGGCCTGATTTGTATTTCTAATATCGCAATACTGAATTTCTTCGAGAGGACAGATATCGTATAGGCTTTCAATTATTAGGCAGAGTGATCCTTGACCATGCGAGAGCGGCTAGGTGATCTTTGAAGGAGGTAATGTTCGAGAGAAATTACATGTGTCCTGGATAAATGGACTTATTAGGTAGTTGTTATTCGTCCCTGATTTCCCGAATTGTATGCATAGTGATTCATAATTCTAGTTCTTTATTAATTGATTCATACCTTCGTGTTTAATTCTATTATTTGGTTAGTTTAGTAACACAACCATTTTCATCTGATTTAGTTAGTATAATACTAGAATTCACATACAATAGTATAACTTTCTCCATGTGGATTTGATCCTGACTTCCCTGACTACTAGTTAGGAGATTTTTTATTAGGTGATACGACTTTAGCCTATCACTACCCATTCGTAAAACCACCAATCTACCCATCAAAAATTACATCCCATGATCCTACCACCAGCAACAACCATTGAAGGCCAAATCGAATATTTATTGAAATATGAGCAAACTACTAACATTATAGAATACGCATCTGATCACTCCCAGGAATTTGAGCTTGGATCTCTTGAATATATAATCAGCAAGATACTCCCTTTAATTGTCTTTTTTGGAGCTACTTCTTTATTTTCATTTTCTTGACATTATCGTTGTTATTATCTAATCTGTCATAATTTAGTGAGAGAGTAAAGTATTGCTTGCAAAGAGTAGCCCAAACCCGAACCACACTTAAACTCCAAACATTCTCCTATCTGTTTATAAGCGCTGCCACCATAATTTGGTTTTGCAGTTGGTGTCGTGGTTATTATCGTTCGCCACTAGCGCCGTCACTTGGAGTAGCTGTCGACCTTGCTGAGTGTTCTTACTGTTGGTGTGGCTCTTTATTGAATTTGAATTCTTTCTGTTGTGTGAATTTCTGAGTTGGAGATTAGAGAGAATGGATGGGTGTAGATTTCTGGGTAAAGGATGAAGGAGGGGAGGGCTAAAAGAAGAAGAGGGAGAATCTAGTTAAAAAATGGGTGGGGTTGGATTTTAAAGTCACGTGACATTATTAACCTGAAGTAGCAGGTTAAATGACCTGCTAGGCCCACGTAAAAATGAATCATGCAATAGTAGGGCCTGCCACTGGATTATTGATAGTTGTGACCTATTAAAGAAAATCGCTCATAGTTGAGCCACATAACGTCAATATTTCCTTATAATATATATACATGCAATTCATCCACGCTATGAGTGCCTCACTTTTTCAGAACATAATTTATAACTTTTTTGGACAAAAAAAAAGGTAAAATTTGAACATTAGACATGTTTTTTGGGCTAGCTAATTTTATTGATTAAGCCTATATCACTTAACCAAATCCATCTTTTATTATTTATTTTATTTATACTTTCTTTAAGATTTTTAAAACTAAAACTGATGAGCAATAAAAGAATGTTACGCAGATTTATTAAGAATTTCTTATATTTTTATCAACAAAGTATTTTGTTTTAGTTAAATAATTTTACTTTAATTTGTTAATTGATTGTATTTTCCTTTTTATTTTACTACTTGATTGTGTATTGATTGGTCAAATATTTGATTGATAAAATTTTCTTTGCTAATTTTTTTATGCTACATTTGAGTTTGATTTTCTTTCGTCTTTTTTGGTAGAGTAGTTGATTTAATAAGGGGTAATTAAGTAAATTTATTGGGCGACACCATAGCTCCCCCCCCTTCCCTTATATAATGGAGATAAATAGATAAGAGATGGCTAACAGTGCGGGCCAATCCAGCTCATCCAGCCCAGCCCGCCTCTTGGGCAGTATCGGCTGAGCCCACGAAAAGCCTAATCCAACCCACCTCAGACCGTGAAATTGGTGGGTAGGTCGCGGACCAGATTTTTTTAGCCCAACTCACGAGGGCCCACTAGTAAAACCGTCCATCCTTGTGGATGAAACCGGTCCAGTCCGGCCTATGAACCGGACCTGCCCAACTCAAGTAATTATTCAGCCAAATTGTCTATATTTTAATCAAACTGTATATATTTTAATCAAATTGTATATATTTTAATCAAATTTCATATACTTCATCCGTTTCAATTCAGTTGTGACGCTTTTAAAATTTCGTACTCCTAGGCAATTTTTGGAGAGGAGAAAGATAGAGAAAGAAAATAAAAGGATCATGTGCTAGGAGAGAGATAGAGAGAAGTTATTACCAAAAATGAAAGTGTCACAACTAAATTGAAACTTCCAAAAAATATAAAATGTCACAACTAAATTAAACCGAAAGAAATATTATAATTCAATCAAATTCAAAAATAATGAAACTATTCATTCATATTAATAATTGTATATATTTTAATTAATTTTAAAGATTTTATGTAACAATAATAAATTATTCCAATGGTTAAATAATTTTGAAAAAACAAATTCTCATGCTGGCCCGCCAGCCCAGTAGGCTCACAAACCACCAGAATCGCTTTCTGAACCTTCAAAACCAGTAACAGTCCGGTGTGGGCCAAGATTTTTCAACCCGTGGACCAGCCTTCCCAAATCGTGAATTTCACGATCCGATGTTGGGCCGAATAATCTCAGTCGGCCACCAGGACCCGCGGACCAGCCCACCCAGCACGCAGCAATGGCCATCTCTAAGATAGATGATACTACTCATTTAGTAACATTTCTCTACGGTTTCACTCTAGATAATAATATTCTTCTTCCCACCACAATAATCTACTAGCCACCTTCCCTCCAAAATCTTTATCACTATCTATTGCCATCAATAAGACTAACTCAACAAAAAGTATCAAAGATAGTGGCTATATGATCGAGCACATCATAAGATCATAAGCCCTTGCTTCGTAATCTTTAAACCATCATTACCCTTGTTTTCAGCTATTATATTCCCTTTGTCCCTTAATAGATCTCCCATTTCTAGATAAAGAAAATCCTTAAAAAAAAGTTCAGAATATATAAAATAAAACTTAGTCATATGGGGTCTCGTTTGATTTGTCTCATTGTATACATTTGGAAAATTAAACTTTTATAATTTTTACTAATATATAATTAAAGATACAAAACTTTCATCAACAAACGTGTATAAGAGAAATGGACAATCTATTAAGGGCAGTGGCATATTTAGTAGGTAACACCATGGTGCACGTGCACCTGCAATAAAAAAAAGAATTTTTTTTTTCAAACAATTCACGCACAATTTTTCACGGTTCATTTTCAGTTTTCACTCTCTCAACTCTCTTTTCTCTCACATCTCACCTCTTCTCAGACCTCAGTTCTCCCTTTCTCTCTCATAGAATCTCAGATGCAGTGACTTCACTTCTTCCTCCTGTCATACGGCCTCACCGGCGGCGGTGGTACGCGAACCTAAAGACGATCGTGAAATCGTGACTCGGAGTCTCGGACCTCCTGCTGTCACTTCTTCCTCCTGTCATACAGCCTCAGTCGGAAATTGGTGGACGACGGTAGACGACCGGATAGACAACCTCCAAGAGTCGTGACTCGTGACTAGGTACATCTTAATCTGCTCAATTTACTTGATTTCTTGTTTTACTTTACTGATTAAGGTTTATCAATTTCATGAGAATTGGAAAATAAATTGCAATTTCACTTGTTATGGGTGTTTATAAATCAGATTATATAATTTAGAATTGTTATAAATGTTGATTTTGATGTTGTATTTTGATTTGAGTGTTATTGGTGTTTGAAAATTGAAATGACATTATATTTGAATTGGGTGTTATCACTGTTGATGCTGATTTTGTTGATTATAGTTTATGTTCTATGGCAAATTGGCACATGTTTCATTTGGTGAGATACATCTTCATTTAATTGAATTGTTACTTGATTTTCATATTTAATAATGAAGAGAAAACGTACTCCAAACAAAATGCAAAATATTGCTAGTTTCTTCACTAAGAAAAATCCAACTCCTGATTCTCCTCCACACTCAACATAAAATGAACAAATTTTATCTCCTTAATTTGAAAGCAAACAACATTCCTCTCCATCACACAATTCAATTGAAAATGCTCCTCAAAATTCCCCTCAAAATTCCCCTCAAAATTCCCCTCATAATTCCCCTAATAAATCCCCTCATAATCCTCCTAGCGCTCCGATTGGTCAAAGACTAAGTGAAATTGATTGCGCCAATCTTCCATAAGACTCGGGATGAGGAGAAAGATGAGTGATTTCCATAAAATTGATAAAGATTTAGTGAGGAGAACTTCATTGAGAGAAAACCTTGTCAACCAAAGACTTTCTATTTCCTCAAACACTTATTGCACAAAAAAACCGTCGATTTGTTGCCAAGTGGTTTGAAACATGGAGTTGGCTTGAGTATAGTGTGGAAAAGGATGTGCCTATTGTTTCATTTGTTATTTATTCAAGGATGAAATGCAATTGGAGGTGATGCTTTTGTTAGTGGGGGTTTCAAATCTTGGAATAGATTAGATACGATAAAAAATCATGTTGGGAAACACACGAGCGCTCACAACAAAGCAGTGTTAGCCATGAATTTATTCAAGAAACAAAAGTCAAGTATCTCCTCTACCTTGTCAAAACAAACAAAGGAAATTATGAATGCTTTTGAAGCTTGATTGAAACTATATAATGGCTTCTACTCCAAGGATTGTCTTTCCGTGGTCACGATGAAAAGGAAAGTTCCTTGAGAAGAGGTAACTTTATTTCGTTGTTGACTCTTCTTTCAAAAAAAGATCCTAAATATTCAAAAAGTTGTTTTTAAAAATGCTCCCGATAATTGCCAACTTACTTCTCCAATTGTCCAAAAAGATATCATAAATGCATGTGCAAAAGAGACAACTAAAGCAATCATTAAAGTATTGATGGTGGTTTCTTTACTATCTGGCTGATGAGTCTGCTGATGTTTCTGATAAGGAACAAATGGCTCTTTGTTTGAGATATATGTGAACAAAAAGGGAGAAGTTTGGGAGCGTTTACTTAGTATTGTGCATGTTTCCGATACTACTTCTTTGACTCTTAAAACTGCTATAGAATCATTGTTGATGGAGTGTTCTTTGTCTTTCTCTCAAGTACGAGGTCAGGGTTATGATGGGGCAAGTAATATGCAAGGTTCAATTAATGGCCTTAAGACTCTAATACATAATGAATGTAAACAAGCATACTTTGTCCACTGCTTTTCTCACCAACTTCAGTTGACTCAAGTTGCACTTGTTAAAAGAAACTCTGGTTGTGCTTGGTTATTTGCTGATGTATTGCACATCTCTTGAATTTTTTGGGAGGTTCACCGAAGAGGAAAGAAAGTCTTCGTGAAAAACAAGCTCAAAGAATTGTGGAAGCATTGTCCTTAGGTGAACTTGAAACAAGGTCGGGTTTGAATCAAGAACGTGGATTAGGTAGACCTTGTGACACTTGTTGGGGATCTCATTTCAAAACAATATTGAATGTGCTTGATTTATATCCTTCAATCCTTGGGTCGCTTGATGACATTGCAGAAGTCTCTGATGCACTTGATTCTAACAAAGCATAAACTATTACAAATTTGTTAATGTCTTTTGATTTTGTTTTTGTGGTGCATTTGATGGTTGTATCTTTGGGATACCAAATAACATGAATGTGGCGTTACAAAAATGTGATTCAGACATTGTAAATGCAATGAGAATGGTTAATGTAACCAAGATTAATTTGCAAGAGATGAGAGATGAAGGACGAGAAGATTCTCATATGGAGAAGGTGATTTCTTTTATGGCTAAGTATGACATTGAGGTTCTTAGCATGGAGGGGAAATATGTAGTCCCGGGGAGAAGGTTGTTTAGAGGTAAGAGCCCACAAGTGTCAAATTTACATCATTTTCGAGTGAAAGTTTTCTTGAGTGTCATTAATCTTCAGTCGCAAGAACTTGATAATCGATTCTTCGAGATAAGTAAATATTTACTTGTGTGTATGTCTTGTTTGAATCCAATTAATCGGTTTTCTTCTTTTGATAAAGCAAAATTTATTGAACTTGCAAAATTCTATCGAAATGAATTTTCAAGTTCAGAATTGATATTCTTTGACCATACACTTCAGAATTTATTGTTGCTATGAGAGAAGATGAAATTTGAATTTGAAGACTATTAGTGAGCTTTCAATGGAACTTGTGGAGACGGGATTGTCTGAAACTCATGATAGGGTCTACTTACTTTTAAAATTGGTGTTGCTTCTTCCCGTTGCAACGACAAATGTGGAAAGGGTGTTTTCTGGAATGACGCAAGTGAAAGACAAATTACGTAATAGTATGGGAGATCAAATGTTGAATGATGGTTTGATTACTTATTTAGAGAATGATTTGTTTTTGAATGTTAGCATGAATGATATTATAAATCGATATCAAAACATGAAAACTCGTCGCGAACAATTGTAATCATTTTTGCTAGCATTTGATTGTATTTTGTAGTATAATTTGGATATTTGGTTTTTTTAGTACTATTTGGTTGTATTTTGTATAATTATTGGTTATATATTTATTTTCTTTTCGATTGAAATTTAGTTTGAAGTATTTTTAATTAAAAAATATTTTGGTTTAGTGAACGGTAATTGGTGGTGAACCACCATTAGGAAATTCCTAGATCCGCTACTGATTAAGGGATGGATGGTGTAATAATGATTAATGGGTCAAACACCTATGAGGCTATGACGAAGTGACATATTAACAATAATGGTGGTGGAGACTATCATAGAGTGAATAAGTGATTAGGGTGGGCAAAGTAGTATCTATCTATATAAATCTATCTATCTATACAAATATATTAAAAGGCGTGCGAAAACAAGAAACTGTGCCACATGGCGCTCTTTCTAGGTAGTTTTAGTTTATGTAATCCATGTACAATAAAAAAAATTAAGAAATTGTATAGTATAGAGTTTGATCCCAAGACCTCAAGTACATATATTAAAGTTTTAACCACAAGGCTAAGTTGTATTTAGTGTTATTATCATAAAGTATTATATTAATAAATGAAATTTTTTCTTACCTGGGGCATAGCTCGGGCCTAATAACTAGTCTATACAAATATATTAAAAGGCGTGCGAAAACAAGAAACTGTGCCACGTGACGCTCTCCTAGGGAGTTTTAGTTCATGTAATCCATGTACAATAAAAAAATTAAGAAATTGCATAGTATAGGATTTGATCCCAAGACCTCAAGTACATATACTAAAGTTCTAACCACTAGGCTAATTTGTATTCAATGTTATTGTCATAAAGTATTATATTAATAAATGAATTTTTTTTTACCCGGGGCATAGTCCGGGCATAATAACTAGTTAAAAACGAAAAAGCGTGCGAAAACAAAGAATTCTCGAGACCTGAAGTACATATACTAAAGTTCTAACCACTAGGCTAAGTTGTATTTAGTGTTATTATCATAAAGTATTATATTAATAAATGAAATTTTTTCTTACTCGGGGCATAGCCCATGCCTAATAACTAGTGATAAATATATTAAAAGGCGTGCATAGTATAAGGTTTGATCCCAAGACCTCAAGTACATATGCTAAAGTCTTAACCACTAGGCTAAATTGTATTTAGTGTTATTATCATAAAATATTATATTAATAAATGAATTTTTTGTCTTACCTGGGACATAGTCCGGACCTAATAACTAGTTTTTAAATAAGACAATTAATAGAAATTTCAATAGTTGAGTATCATGTAAAATTCAAAATTCATGATGATACCAAATACGTAGAAAAACTAATTGTACCACATTAAATTACCTAGAACTATTAAAATTCTATGACACCTATTGTAATATTTTTATATATTTCCCAACTTATAATCTTCCCATTTTGTCTATAATTTCTAAATTATCATCACAAATAATGAAAACGATAGAAGTGTAAAAGAGAAGTAAATGGTGATAAATAGAAGCACTAGTAAAACAAAATTGAAAAGAATCACATACAAACCAGGAAAAAAAAGAAGAAAAAAAGAAACACAAAGGAAGAAAAAGAGGAATAAGGTTTGTGAAAAAGACAACAAACACAAGAGTGTACTAAACTTAAATGCAAAAAAGGGTAAAAAGAAAAAAGTAGGAAAAAAAAAGGCACCCCTAAAAATTCCACAAATTCTTCATTTTGTTCTTCTCACAAAATTATATAAAAAAATGAGAAAAAACAACATAATTATTTATTCCCTAATTTCTCCAAACTCATTTTAATTCCGAAAATTCCCATTTCTATCCTCTGGGAAAAAAAATAGGACAGAGACAGAGAAGAAGAGAGAGAAAGAGGAGAGAGAAAGAGAGGAAGGGTGGAGGAGAGAGAAAGAGAGAAATCGAAATCTGATGTTCGAATGTTGGGAATCAAAAGCTGACATTTTCATAGAAATCTTCTAATTCTTTTTGCTGTAATTTCGAATTTTTCTTTTGATCTTCTGAAAAATCGATCAAAAATTAAAATCGAACTCTTTCTGAATGAAGTAGTGATTCGGGGAAATTATTGCCCGCTGATTTTGACCTAGGAGAGAGAAAGAGGAGGAGAGAGAAAAAAGAGTAGAGAGAAATAGAGATGAACGGCGGCGATGGAGGCGGCGGAGGTGGTGGCGGAGAAGTTTCCGGCGCGGGCTCACCGCCATCGCCGTTGGAGTGGAAATTCTCTCAGGTTTTCGGTGAAAGGGCAGCCGGTGAAGAAGTTCAAGAAGGTGAGATCCAATTTGAGTTTTTTTTTTGGTTTAATTGATTGATTTTTGTGTATTTGGTATGAGATTAGGGTTTGAGATATTTGTTGATATTCCGATCTGATGTTGAGATTTTTGATTTGATTTGATTGGTATTGGGTTTATGGTTGCATTATTATTGTTATGTAAATTGTTGAATTAGGGGAGATTTAGTGGTGGTCAATTTTATGCAGTGAAGTTGATTGAGAAAGTGTTAAGTTTGATATTGTTGTATCATGCAGTGGATCAGGGTTGTTTTAGGAATTGATTGTTTGTGAGTTTGGGTAGTGTGTTATCGATGTTTCTAAGTGCTATATTTAAGGATTAAGTGGATGACTTGCTGTGTTATGGCTGTTCGTCATCGTATGTGAGGGAATTTGTGTTTGGAGGCTCGGAGCAAAAGGAAAGAGCTTTTTATTTTGGTGGGTTATTGCTGAATGAATTGGTTCTACGGGAGGTGAGAGTGTTAGGTATTTGTTTGTCTTTTGATGGAGCTGATAGTGTTAGTAGTGGTTAATTGCATTATAAAGGACCGGACCAACTATTGGATTGTAAGAGTGCAATACTTATAAGTTGAGGTAGGTGATAGTTGTCCAATCAAGAGTGAAGACCGAAACCTCCGCACCCAGAGAAATTAAGGGATTAGGCTTGATATTTTCTCCCTCATCCTAATCCATCCCTCTGTGGGCGGATCATCATGTTGTGAGGTATTGGATGTATAGATTGTTTAGTTCTCTGTTTGGTTGATACGCTCTCTACTTTTTTCCATATTTTGAAATTTTGGTGGCATTTTCTCCTACTATCTTGTGTTATAATTTGTACTTGCTAGGCAATCTCTTGGCATGCTTAAGCTGAAGAAGTCATAAATGGTAAATAGAATAATTTGGCATTCCCCATTGTGGTTACTTAACGTGTGTTTGATTAACAATCATAGAGGAAAGGGGAGGGGGGGTGTGAGGGAAACAAAAAGAGAGGATAGGGAAATAGGGGGCTTGCAATTGCCCTCCAAGGCTCCAAATCTCTATAATATGGAAGAAATTTGATTTATCAGTAGGGGAATTTTAATGGATCCTTTCCATCATCTTCTCTTCCCTCCCGAACTCCAGATGAAAGGATTAGAGATCCCTCACTTCCCGTCCAGTGTTATCCAAAATACATCATCCAAACACCATGTTAGATTATTCGTGCTTTAGTTTTAAGTCGGTCTTTAAATTAATTGTGGCCAATAACCAGGAACTCTTTGCGGATAACTGTCTAGTTTAGAAAAATAGTTGCTTTATAGCATCTAACCTCCAGTAGTTGTTACAAGCAAATACTATTGGCCATGATTTCTGCATGGTAATTCTGAATTATGTAGAGCACGCTAAACAGGTTGATGACTTGATGTGCATGATTAAAGGTTCATAGTTAAGAATGTGATGCAATATTAGAGCAGAATATAAGGTTGTTGATCTGTTGCTACATGAGAAAGATATCAGATTTTATAATCACCTGCTTTAGGCTCTTCCATAATTTATGCAACTTTTTGGTTCAGAAATTAGATATCTTGTTAGGTTATGATAGGTTAGATGATTTGGGTGTAGTGTATAGCAAGAAATACTAGTCTGATGAGCATCAATATGGCACGTGGACGGAAATGCTTGTCCTCTAGTAAAGTTGATTAAAATGTAATTGTGCTTTGTCTGCTTAGGATGCCCCATTTTCTAATAATGGGTGCTAGTCACCTCTGTTCCAAGTGAAGTGGCTGCATTTGCGACAATAGTTTAGCTTGAACTATTATTTGGAGTTGCAACTCAAAATTACAAGTCTTTTAATTATGTGTTATGGTGATATGCTATCATGTTAGCTGTTAGACCTATCACCTTTTATCACCATAAAGCATTTCTCCTTTAGTTACATTTCTCTTCTTGATGTTACCCCTTCGCAAAATTTAACCAGTATGTGAATTACTTCATGCTTGTGTAGCTATGTGCTCAGAGTTTTGTCTTTCTTTTTGCAGTTGATATCATTTCAGCTATCGAGTTTGATAAAACTGGAGACCATCTAGCCACTGGTGATCGTGGGGGCAGGGTGGTCTTATTTGAAAGGACAGACGCAAAAGATGTAATTCCCTTACCTACTATCTTACCATTTTATAAACATTACAGCCTCATCCTCATACGTCTTATGTGTCAATCTGCAGCATGGTGTTAGTAGAAGGGATCTGGAGAGGATGGACATTCCAATTAGTAGGCATCCCGAGTTCCGTTATAAAACTGAGTTCCAGAGTCACGAGCCTGAGGTAACTTTGAACTAGCATGATTGTCTGAATAATAAACTCAGTATCATAGTGTTTTTTCTCAGTTGATGATGAGTTTGTTTTTCTTTTGATCAGTTCGACTACCTAAAGAGTTTGGAAATAGAGGAGAAAATCAACAAAATCAGATGGTGCCAAACTGCTAACAGTGCACTGTTTCTTTTGTCTACCAATGATAAGACCATTAAGTTTTGGAAGGTAGGCTATTCTGTTGTTACCTTTTAGTGCTACTACAGTTGTCTCACATATTTATCTGAATTATCTCATTGAGTGCTTTGTAATAATCTGTTAAATTTCATTCTTTTTGTTTGCTTAGTTGAATTTTTTTTTTTTTTGGTTTTGGGGGGGGGGGGGGGGGGGGTTGAGGACGATGTCCTTCTACAGACTTTTATCTAGAGTAACTCTTTGCTGGATCTGGGTTTCTCTTTTTCTGTGAGGATAGTGGCGCAGCAAACAAATCTTTTTAGGATTTAGAAAATGGCTTTAGGCATCAGTGGAAAGCATATTTGCATGTGAATTTGTGCGTGGATTTCTGTCGAAACTTCCTGTCAAGGCTTATTTCTATGTGTCTTTCTCATTTATTCTGAAAGAAGTAGAACACTGATGGAAGAGTTGTCCTGGTTTTTGATGTAAATCAATTACCTGCTGCTTTCTAATCTGATATTCTTGCAGCCATCAAGCTTTTGGTGAAGTACCTACACTGCTAAATCACAAGTGAAATGATTGGTGCTTGTTTTTTCTGTGCCTTTGTTTGAGATCTTTATTTGCTTAGTAAAGTTCAATTATTTCCATGTAATATAAGGAAATCATACATCATAGGGATCTTCTCCTACTTTGTGTCAGCAATCATACATTTTGATCGCTTTGCTTCTCAATTGTAATTTTGGCAGGTCCAAGAAAAGAAAGTCAAGAAGATAACTGACATGAATATGGATCCTTCCAAAGCTGCAGGGAATGGTTCTGTTGCTAGTTCAAGTGTTTCAAGCAGCTCCCAATCATATCTTGTGAACGGAGGATATCCAGATAAAATGCCCAGTTCATTGAATAGTGACCTCTCATTCCCTCCAGGAGGGATCTCATCTCTGCGTTTACCTGTGGTAGTTGTAACCCATCTAGTTTCTCTAATTATTTTCAGTTGTTCTGCCATAACTACCCATGATATGAATGAAGTTTTAACAGTTCACTCCTTGTTATCCATCTCTCTTCCTCGTTTTTTTCACACTGACATTAGGTTTTAATTAACTTTTTATGTGTACGACAATATGCAGAATGTATATTAATCTGTGAGTTTGAATGTGGCTCATTGAATTAACTTTCACTTTTCTTCAGAAAAGGAGAGTTAAACTTTCACTTCAGATGAAAGATTGGGGTTTGGACTTTTATTGGTTCAGAGAGTTCTCTCTAATTACTAACCTAGAGATCTCTTGTGCTTTTCTGAAAAAAATCGTGTGTGCTCTATTTTTGCATTATTGAAGTCAATACTTGTTTAGTGGTTGATTTTGGTATTGATACATACATGACAAGTCTTCTTTCACAGTTTTGTTTATTAGCACAAAAGGAGGCTAAAGAAGTATCCCCGACAGAATGAATTTGCTGTGTGATGCCTAATATCTGTTTGGTCATGAGTTTATTGATTTTCACCCCATTTTATTTTACCAGTTGGATTGAAGTTTTAGATGCTAATGCTAAGTGCTTGGATGTGCAGGTCACCAGCCATGAGACAAGCCTTGTTGCTAGATGTCGACGAGTATATGCTCATGCTCATGACTATCACATTAATTCTATTTCAAATAACAGGTATATATTCCTCAGATAAGCAGGATGTAGTTTCACTAATGCTGATGCGGTATCAATTTACATTTCTACTGATTTTTTATTGGTATATTCTGCAAGATTGTCATCTGCAATTTCATCAAAAAAACAAGATGATCTGCAAGATTTTTATTTGTATCTTCCTTTGTTTGACTTGTTAAGTATCTACTTCTAACCTACGTATATGTCTCTGTGCCTGTGTATTGTGCATGACTTTATGCATATACATAAAAATGTTTGTGTGTGCACGGCTGCACTTGTGCGCGCGCGTGTGTGTGTATGTATGTATGTTTACACAATAGTTTCCATGATTCCTTAGTTTTGCGAAGTATTTGACCAATATTCACTTATGGCTGGTTTTGATTGTTGGGGTAATTTAAAGTTATGGGCTTGTGTCCTAAATTTTCTAAGAACATGCTGGAAAATCATGATATCTGCAACATCTATTGCTCATTGTGTGTTGCCGCAGTAGGATCTGGTATGCTTTAATGGTAAATGAAGATGGTGCCTTTTTAATTTATAGTTATTGTTCTTTGCTAATTCAAATGGTAAAAAAGTAGCAACTGATTTTTGCAACATATATTGCTCAGTGTGTGTTGCCGCAGTAGGATTTGGTATGCTTTTATGGTAAATGAAGATGGTGCCTTTTTTATGTGTAGTAATTGTTCTTTGCTAATTCAAATGGCAAAAAAGTAGCAACTGATTTTGTTACTAGATAGAGCGAGCGAGTGATTGCAGGCTTTATGATAATGGAGTCTTCTATGGAAACTTCTACTGCACTGAAATTCTATGTCTGCTGATTACCACCCCCCCTTCTTAGTTCCTACCTTAACCTTGCTTTCTGCATCAACTTGGGACATCATGCTGAAAGCTAGGAGAGGAACTGTTTCCATGTAGGATTAGGCCTCTGTTTTTACCTGTTTGCTGATAATGGAGTCTTGTATGGAAACTTCTGCACTGAAATTTTATGTCTGCTGAGTGCTGAGTACCACAGCCCTTCGTAGTTCCTACCCTAACCTTGCTTTCTGCATCAACTTGGGACATCATGCCGAAAGCTAGGAGAGGAATTGTTTCCATCTAGGATTAGGTCTCTGTTGTTACCTGTTAGCTGTTAACATTTCTGCCATTTACTGTTGAATGTCGATAGATCACATAGTTACATTTGCCTATGGGAGATCATGGAATCAGAGTTTATGACCATTTGTTACTATATTGTGGTTTCCTTGACATTTAATTTTCTCTTACAGTGATGGAGAGACTTTTATATCAGCAGATGATTTGCGGATAAATCTTTGGAACTTGGAGATCAGTAACCAGAGTTTCAATATTGTTGATGTAAAACCCCAGAATATGGAGGATCTGACTGGTATATTCGATTTTTCTGCTGTTCCTTTCACCATTAATTTCACTGTAATGAGGAGTATGATATTGATGAAATACTTGGCTGTCTTTTGGTTGTGGACCAGTTTAGTCGTTCAATTTTATTCTGCAAGTATTGCCTTGGTTCAATTTTTTTCCTTGCAGTAGTTTCAAGTTCTTTTTCCTTTTCTAATAATATACTGGCAGAGAATTTTTTTTCCTTTTTTTTTTTGGGGGGGGGGGGTATCGTGGGGGCTTAGCTGAAAGCATTAGAATTGGAATTATTTACCTGCTTTCAAGTCAGCAAATAAAGTAACTATGAACAAATGCACATATTTTATGGGGGCAACTTCATTTGCTCTTTCTGGATGTCCAGCGAAGCTGAAACCATATCTGAGTAGAAATCATCTTCAGCTATCTGAAAGTAGCCTGTTCTTGTGCTTGCCTTTTGTCGACATACGAGCAAGTTCGCATCATTATTGATATTGCATTTAAGTTGTGCTGTCTGATAAAAGTACAGTTTTCTACAATCGTTTTGGAAATTGAGAAATGAGAATGTGTAACTTGTTTAGAAATTCTAAAATTCCTGGTAGCCTGCTTCTGTGTTTGTGATCAGAATGTTTGGAGGTTGTTTTCTGAGATTGGACTTTATAATTTGTTATAATTGTATGCAGTAAAGGTTTTGCTGCAGAATTTGGCATTTTTTTGATGATTATTTCCCTTTCAGCTTCTGCCCTAGTCCCCTGCAAGTTGCTTTTTTTTTGTGATGGTGTTAGCTTTTCTTTACACATAAGGCTTAGTCATCTTACAAAGTTGTGTTTTTTTTCTGCAGAGGTTATCACATCAGCTGAGTTTCACCCTTCCCATTGTAATACATTGGCTTATAGTAGTTCAAAGGGATCAATCCGTCTTATAGATTTGCGACAATCAGCATTATGTGATAGTCATGCAAAATTGTGAGTGGTTTAATTTTGCTTCTTTTTCTGTATGGGAGATTATGCTTAATCTCGGAACACACACACTTGTGCACTGGGTAAGGGTTTTTTAATGAATATTGGAAGTGCATCGAATTAAAATTGAATTGTGGGTAGTAATTAGTATCTTTTTCCTCATCAACTTAAAAGCTGATATTCTATGCATGCAGGTTTGAGGAGCAGGAAGCACCCGGTTCAAGATCCTTTTTCACAGAGATAATTGCCTCCATTTCAGATATTAAATTTGCAAAAGATGGAAGATATATACTTAGTCGTGACTACATGACTCTTAAGGTTTGAATAAATTTTCCTGTTAATATTATTAGCTTGAAGTTCCTCCCTTTAAAGTATGATTGAAAAGGTGCTGATATCCGGTTGTTTTGGTACTAACAAGCCAAATTGAGATGGAGCTTGTGTTACTCAGCTCGATTCATTACACTTGCACTAGGACTTGTGTCAAGTTTCGAGCTTTTTCGAGTTTGAATTTTATGTCATAACAATTTCATAATTAAGTTTTGCTACTTCTTTTAAGCTTCTCACCAGCATTGTACACAATTTTACCATTAATACTGAGTTAAATTATATTATTTGTTAAATGCTATAGGTCATAAATGCTCTAGGTAAAAAAGTTGTTTGACCTAGTATTCAAGTTTCTCAACTTGATCTTAACCATGCATGGCTCATGAAATTTTGAGCGGAACTCTAATAGTTACGAGCTAGTTAGGCTCAACCCCTAGTTTCTAAATGATCGTAATTAATTGTTTATGATGAAGGGCTGTTTATCGTGCTTAATCTTTCTTTTGGCTCAGTAGGTGTATGACTTCTCTCCGCTTTAGTCCACTTTATTGTTTCACTGTCTTTCATTTCTTTCCTCCCAATCATTCATACAGAAAGGATCATTCAAATAAAAATTAATTCTATGCAGTTCAACAACAAAAACACAATTTTTTCCATTACATAATGAATCCTTAGACCATAGCATTTCAAAAGGAACAGTAGGATTCTTGACCTATTTTTCTCTAGATTATAAAAATTAAGATAGTGAACAATATTATAAGAGCTCAGAGGTGCACTTCAAGTGCCTAGGGGATCCTCATCTGTGCCACACTAAGATCGCCTCATCTGAAGCCTTCAAATAGTCATGATTCAGTGTACTACTCGGATTGGCACCTCCAGTGCTCCTTTCCATACACTAGCACATGATGCTCTTATGATAGATGCCCTGATAATTTTCAATAGAATGTCGGTTTAGCAAGGCTGTTGATAGTTAGAAATAAAATTAAGGTTTTTTAATTTAAAGATCCATGAAGCTGCAAATCTGACAGAAGGAGACCAGCTAGATGTCCAAGCTCCACCTCCACTCTCCACTATTTTAGTTGGATATGAGAGTATTTTTACAGATCAAGGGATCATTTCAAGAAAAAGAAGTGCTCTATGATGGTTTTTATCGTGTACAGCTGCAGTTAGTGGATTTTTGATTTTGATAGGCGATGACCAAGACTAGTGCAACTTAGGCATAAAGTGTCTGTATGATGAAGTCCACAGTAAAATCCCTGACTAGTGCAACTTAGGCATAAAGTGTCTGTATGATGAAGGAGACCAGCTAGATTTCCAAGCTCCACCTCCACTCTCCACTATTTTAGTTGGGTATGAGAGTATTTTTACAGATCAAGGGATCATTTCAAGAAAAAGAAGTGATCTATGATGGTTTTTATCGTGTACAGCTGCAGGTAGTGGATTTTTGATTTTGATAGGCGATGACCAAGACTAGTGCAACTTAGGCATAAAGTGTCTGTGTGATGAAGTCCACAGTCAAATCCCTGGCTTGCACGGTTGCACCTCCATTCTGAGGTCAATTAAATTTGGGGCAGAACGCGGGGGATGGGGGTGGGGGGAGGGGATACCCTCCTGAAAATGGAAAAGAATGAAAGGAAAGGTCTGTATTCACCCCTGAAAAAAGGTCTGTATCCAAACATATTTCTTGCAAACTGATTCATTCTGATGAACCTGCTTTCTGGTCCTAAACAGTGTTAATTCGCTGTCTAATTCGCCTTTTGAATTCGGCAATTCGCCCAAAATGAGCCAAAAATGAACCAAAATCGACCATAATTCGCTTTTCTCAAGTCGCGATTCGCGGGGGAATTAGGGAATTAGGTAACACTGGTCCGAAATAAAAAGTAAAGAAGCTTTTGGAATTTTATCATAGGTGGCGTGATGTGTTTGGAGATGATGGTGTGACATATATATGTTGTTCTGAGATAAACAGAGTTGCCTGTGCCAACTTGCTAGTTTTGGCAGCACACCCCAAAACTGCTAAAGAATACATCTTTCTAATATGATGATGCTAAGGTTGGGACTTCTGACTGTGAACCTTGAAGATACATCACTCAGTTTTTTGAAAATGACACTGATCCTTCTGTGTTTTGGTCCTTGTCCCTGTCTTGGTGGTTATTCACCAATGAACAGTCTGTGTGACAGAGTTTTTTTTGTCATACAATAGAATAGAAGACGCATATGTGTCAGTTATCGAATCCAAATGAGTAAATACAGTATGCTGGACAAAGTCCCTCCACTTAAAGCTTTTATTGTGGGATTTGAAGTTACTTGTCTCATGAGGATGTCTGTACAGAGTACTTGTAAGAAAAGTAAAGTTTAAAGCTATAATCATGGTTTATAGACTCTGGCATGCTGCCCAACATTGTTCCCTCAACATTTTACAGACTCTGAAAGGATTTGGTACAGGCGGATTTGAGGGCTAGACCTGGCTACTTGTAGGGAGTTTTATTTGTTGTTCTAGGTTGAAGTGAAATTCTGTCACTTCATATCTGGGTGTTTGAGATTGGACGTGGGTACTTTCCATGGATATCTGAAATGAAGACTAAAAGTAAATTTGCAACATAAGAGTGGATCATGCATGTTATTTTCTACCTCTAGTGCTAATATGCTATCTATTGCTTTACACTTCTAGATTGGAATGTATTGGTGATTGTATTTAGAACTTTTTGTTTTCAACTGCAAATCGCTGTTATTTTTATCTCATGTAGCGGATTGTAATGAGCCATTTAGTGGAATGCTGGGATGGCTCAGAGGAGTTCTAGCACTTACCTTTATGCCAGATATTTGCTTTTGACTTACTACATCTTGATCTTGGTATCAGTTATGGGACATCAATATGGATTCAGGTCCTGTTGCAACATATCAGGTCCATGAATATTTGAGACCAAAGGTGATTTAAATTCATACCCATTGGTGTGCTATATCTGCCAAGCTTTATATATTTACTAATACATGATTTAACGTCGCAGCTGTGTGATTTATACGAAAATGATTCTATCTTTGATAAATTTGAGTGTTGTCTGAGTGGTGACGGACTGCGAGTAGCAACTGGTTCTTACAGGTATGAGTGTATGTTTGATGCTGTTTTCTGTAGTATCAGTGTTTCAGATTTTCTCCCTTGATGGAAGCAAAAATTTTGTGTTGCAGCAATCTTTTCCGTGTGTTTGGTTGTGCTCCGGGGAGTACAGAGGCCACAACTTTGGAGGCTAGCAAAAACCCCATGAGGTACTTCTGATGAAGAAGCAGGGAAACAATCAGTATGTCTTATATGGAATGAAAATGTAATTATAACATGATTCTGGCAATTGCAGGAGACAAGTACAAACCCCGTCAAGACCCTCCAGATCTTTGAGCAGCATAACACGTGCTGTTAGACGAGGTTACCTCTAATTTCTTCTCATGTGATGCAAACTTGGATTGTATCATAAATGATAAACCCAAGACTTTTTCACTCAATATATTGGAATATTTATGGCAGGACCGGAGAGTCCAGGTGTTGATTCAAATGGAAATTCTTTCGACTTCACCACAAAGTTGCTTCACCTAGCTTGGCACCCATCAGAAAACTCAATTGCTTGTGCCGCAGCAAACAGTTTGTACATGTACTATGCATAAAGATGGCTCAGGAGGAGGATATATTGTTGCTTGGTTAACTTTTTTGGGGTTGATATCTGACAAAGGGCAGAAGGTCGTTTTCCCCTCGCGGCACCAACAGTAAATTAAATGTGGCCCGATCGCCTTGTTTTGACTCCAAAAGTGCCTCTTAACCTGCAGCTGCTGTAACAGAATTCGCCCAGGAAGCAAACTTGTCTTCATTTTTTCAGGTCGCAGCTCTGATTATTTATAACCGCCACCCACAAATTCCTTTTTTGCTTATTATTTTTTAGCCTTGGCTGCTGCTAAAAGAAAAAGGTAGGTGCAGCTCTGTTCTTCACTATGTGTTGGGATGACGCTTTGGGGAAAATTGTGTTTGTAGCTCTCCTACAACCAAAAAAACTAAATGGATGTTTAATATTGCCACTAGAAGTCTAAGATGAATGTAGCCTTTTCTTTTCTTTTTTCCCCCCTTTTTTGACCTCAAAATGTTGGTGAGAAAGGAGCTGTTTTAAACATTTAGTGAATTGATTTATTTATTTCTTTTAAGTATGATTAGTACAATTTCTTCTTTTTTCTATTTTTTTCCTTCTATTTTTTTTTCGATCTATTTTTTTTCTTGGGGTACTATGATAATACCTTTTTCTTATAGCATACTTTTGTTCTAACTCTGTTGTAATATTCAGATAGTAATTATTTTCCCTAAGGATCAATTGTGCTTTTATTCTCCATTTCTGTAATTCTGTTCACGTTGCAATGCAGCATTACTGTGTATATGAATCAAATTCAAGCCGAGTAGGCTGTTGCCATTGATATGTAATGCATTAGCTCTGTATTTGTTAGTGCAGCGATAGCTTTTTATCCTCTAATAACAGCATGTTGGAACCCAATTTAATCTAATTTGAATTACGTTGTGACCGTTTCTACGCCAAGATCTCAGATTAATTTTGTTTCTAGTTTCTTCATGATGGAACAAAAATTCTGGGTTCTTAGGATTATTAGCGTGTCTGCTACAACTTTTAAAATAGCTTTCCAAGGATCAATTAGTCTGTGTCTTCATTGTGGTATGTAAGTTTACTAATGGTGTGTCTCTGTGGTGGGGTGAAATTGTGTTTGAACTAGCTTTAGAGTGGCTGAAGTAGTGTCTGGGAAAAAAACTAATGTTGATGTAAGTCCATTAAGTTGACTACTAAACAAATACAGTATGATTTAGTGATTCAGTTTGGTAGCCAATTTGATTTTCACAGTCGTTAAACACTTTCTAGCCCCTTTGCGGCCCTTAAGCGTGGATCTAATGACCAGTCTATCTCTAAAAAGTTCATGTTACTTTACATAAGTCCTAACTACTTATTAGTAGTCTTTAATATGTATGGGAATTTATTTCCATTGAAAGTTCTATTTCCTAAAAAGTTATTTTCCTTTTGTATTTTTTAGGATATTGACTAATGTGTTTGGTTGACATCAAGGAATTTGTAATTTTTATGAATTGATGTGGGAATTTTGAATGACTAGGGGGGGGGGGGTTGGTTTAGGTGAAAAGATCTCCACGTTTTGTGAGAACTTTAATTTTTCACGAATTTTCATTGTCCCCAAAACGTTTTAAGTCAACCAAAAAACTAACCAATTTAAAAAAAATCATGAGAATTTTTATTGCATACATAATTTACTGTATGCCAAGTGCTTGTTTGGTTTAACGTACGGAGTGTAAATTCTTTGAGAATTTATTTTCCCATGTAATTGTATTTTTAGGAATTGCTAAATGTTGTTTGATGCTTCATGGGAAATGAAAATTTCCATGGGAATTTCCTCTTACGTGGGTCCCTCTAGGTAAGTAATTTCCTCCATTTTGGAAAGTGGAACTTCCTTGTAATTTCTACTTCCCATAAATTTATCAACCAAACAACACCAAAAATTTCAATTTCTAGGAATTCTAATTTCCTATGTTAAACAATGTCAACCAAACAACATTCAAATTAATGAAAAAGTTTTAGATAGTTAGAACTTAGTTATACACTAGTTACATGTTCTTGGGTAGTTTTTCACAAACAAATTATTAGCGAAGTTGTTTCAAAGTAATATCAACTTTACAAATACATCCTAACCAAAATAAGTTGAACTAGAATGATAATAATTTTACTTGAAATTGTGTAGAATGATATAGGACTTAATATTTTGATAGTATCTTGTTGGAAAAAAAATGTTTAGCTGATAATTTCGAACTTTATAACTTTATACGTTGTGGTATCCCTTGTTTAGCTTCTGGGTGAGTGTTGTGCGAGGCATTACAGAGGAAAATTCTTCTTATTGTGGGGTTCTCGAGATTGGACCCCAAAAAAATGAGCCTAACCTGTTCGGGACCAGTTCGGAATCTGCTCAGTCAAAGTAGGCTCGTTGTGGCTCGAGTTATTAACGAGCCGAGCTGAGGTATGGTAAAGTTCGGCTCGAAATACTCGTTTTCTTATTAGGAAAAGAAAAAGGCTAGGCTAATCAATATGATAGGACCAACCTAACACATCCTTACGGATATATAGAAAGGAACACCGGGTCGTCAATATCGAACCACCGATGAAGAATAGGGTACGAGTGACCTTTGTTTGTCATAAAAGTCGCTGCTTGGTTAGCCTACCTAAAGCAGTGGTTGAAAGAAACATTCGAAAACTCACTTAGAGCAATACCTACATCATGAACAAAATTGTTAATTTCCCAAGGCACCTTCCAGCTTTTCGTGAGAGAGTTAGTAACCACCAAGTTATCCCCCTCAATACAAAGATTCTTAATTCCTAAAGAGAGAGCAGCACTAACTCCCTCGTGAATACTCCAAGCTTCAACAACCAGAAAGGAACTACAGGGGGACAAAGCTTTTACCCCCAATATAATAACTTCCCCAACATGATCCCTAATAACAAATCCAAAAGAGGCATTCTTGGAGTTGAGCTTAGACCCATCAAAATTAAGCTTAAACCAATCCTCCCAAAAAGGAGACCACCACACCTCTTTTCCTCCCCTTACTTGAGAAGAATAAGTCGAATTGGTCCTACGAAAATTTGATAGATAAGAATTAGCCTCAAGAGCATGCACCCTTACTAAATTTTTTTAATTGAGCCACCGTCTTGAAAGGGGAACAACCTTCCTGATGAAAGCACACTCTATTTATAGCAAACCATACATGCCACCGAATAAAGGATATTTTACACACATGATCTAAGCTACGAATCGACCTAAGCTTTGCAATAATTGAACTTAAGGGATGGCTAAGATCAACAGACTGGATAAGCGGTCACCCATCCGATCGATTCAAAGAAAAACAACATCCTTTGTGAACGGACAATCAAATAGAAGGTGCTTTGCATCCTCGATAATTGCACAAACCACACTCTTGAGGAGAAAAGCATAAAGCTCGTGAAAAAGCCCAATTATTTTTTTATATTTAAAAAATAGTTAATATTTTAAAAATATTTTATATATTTTTATAAATTAAAATATTACGTACATTTTAGTATATTAACTAAGGGGTTATTCGTTATTGTTTTCTATTTCCAGTTTTAGATTTTTTGAAAACCAAAAACAAAAATATGAAAATTAAAAAAAAAAATAGTTCCTAGTTTTTTGTTATCGGTTTTCAAAACTTACCTTTTTGAGTTAAGTATAACTAATTTTAAGTTTATTCTTCTCCTTATATCATACTAGCTTTTTATGCACGCGATGCGTGCGATGACATTTTTAGGCCTAATTATTACTAAGTAGTAAACAAAAAGAAAATGCAAGTTAGTATTTTAAGTTCGTTCACCTCCATTTTGTGAATAAGATTCTTTGAAATACAATCAAATAGTACTCCTTCTACATTTTGTTCTTTCTTTTACAGTCATTAACTCTTTGCATTTAAGTAGCATTACAGTATCTCTATTCTATATGGGAAGAGAGGGGGGACACCAAAATATTGAAATCCTATTTTACCCTCACTAAATACAACAAATTACATCCAATAAAATAAGAAAAAGGAAAAAAATAAGGGAAAAACAAAAAAAAATCAATAGAGAAACGTAGATCTTCACATCAATAACTTCTCCAATATCAAAACTGTATTTTTTGAAAAGCACAAACCATTATTTAGTGGGAAAATCCCATGATTAACTGCTAATATGCATTATGTAGTTAAAGGCTCCATAATCTTCTTCTTCTTTGTTCCAAAATTCATCATAAAACAAAAAAACAAACAAAGTATGATAAAAATAATACTTTCTTCTCCACTCTATTCCATAATCTTCTTCCTCTTCCACAATTTTGTTGCTCTACTTTTACCTCTGCAGAGTCAAGAGACATTGATTAAGAAACTCTTTGTGAAAAATAATCAGCTAATTCCATTGATCTAATTTTCTGGCATAGATAACTCTTCCCCAACAACTAATCTGACATTGTTTGTTTGGTATGAATTTACCAAGAACAACAAAAAACACATACATCAGGTATTAAATTATAATATAGATTTATATAAATTTTATAATGTAAAGTCCAAATGATGGATAGTAATTTTTTTCTGTTTGTTATAAGATTTGCTACATACTTTACAACAAAGAAATATATGATTGATAGTCATTTTTGTGTATATTTTGTAGAGGACAAAAGCAGAGGAAAATAAACGACCAAATATACTCAAAACATATCGCCACTCAAAAGCACTTGCAGAAACCATTAAAGAGGTATTTATTGACTATACCCCATTTGCGAAGCTTTTTTTTTCCGGAAATTAGCAAACAACTAGAAAAATTAAAGCATTAAAATCAAAACTAAAAAAAACCGGAAGTAAGATTATGAAACTATTAAACATTCTGAATTTTGCTAGAAATATTCCGTGATTAAACATTGTATATTCCTATACTACACTTCTATTTCCTTCATGTACTCATATTTTTTAAGCTAGAAATCAAAACTTTGGAAAATTAAATGAAAGAAGTTAAATTTGGGGGATCCCCAGATGTATAAAAATCAATATCTTAATTTCATAAGTTAGCATTTTCTACAGCAATTGAGGTTCCCAAGCGCATAAAGATCAAAATGTGAAAGAAAAAGTTGGTATTGTCACATGCAAAATAAAAAAAGAAATTATTTTTCAAACTCACCTACATGGAACGAATAGAAATTTTAATTGTTAGAGTTCCTATCAGGAGCAACCTCAATCTTCAGATCTTCAGAAATTCTGTAACTATTGATATTGGGGATAGGAAAGAGGGGGCTAGCCCCTAAGTCGAGAGAGAGATGGTGGGAATAGAAGGAGTAGGAGAGAGAGAAGATTAGAGTAGTAGAGAAGAAGTGTTAACATTTTATTTTAACAGGAATCTCTATAATGGTAATTACTTTATAAAGAATCATGATTAGTTATATTCATACACTATTCTTTGAAATTTTTTGAGAACTAAACTTCAATGATAAATTAAACATATTTTAAAGGGAATAGAGTAATCAGTTAATTTGATGTTGTTTTCATAGATCTCTACAATAGAGATTTACACCTTGATTATCTTCATACATTATGATACACTGTTTGTGGGAATATTATGTTTTTAATGACTTGAATTGTTCTTCTTTTTCATTTTTTTTAAATAAGCAATTGTTCTTTATCCACAACTTCTTTAAATTTGAAATGAAATTATTATAATTTGTACATAACAAGTGGTAGAGGATACCAAAAAATAGAAAAAGAAAAATAATTATGATGAGGATGATTAGTCATCAATCAATATGGACGTCTATTTAATCAGTCAACCCAAAAAAAACATACAAATTCCTTTCCCCATTTTAGTAGATAAACTACAATAGTAATAATAGAGATTAGTCTTAAATTATCCGAATCATAAAATAAAATGAAGATATTTTTCTCCAACAAACTTTGAAAATAATATTTATTAAAAATTATTCATAAATGTAATTATGCAATTAATTTGACATAGAAAATGATTTCGTGTAATACCCCGAATTTTCAAAGATTATTTTATTATTATTTATTAAGATTTAATATTATTTTCGCTTAAAAATTATTTTGTGATGATGAGATTTCATTTGTTAACTATATTTATTAAAATAATAATTTATTTTAACAAGTTTCAACTAAATCATTTACTTATTATTCATTTCATAATTAAACTCTTTATTTGTTTATGGATACCCTTATCCAAGTTGCCACCCATGTTGTCCATCCACATTAGTAATCCAAGCTCAAACATTAGTCCAAGTCCATGTATCATTTACCAAAAAGAAAAAGGTAAATTAGAACAAAATAAATAAAGGAGAAAGTGAAAATCAGTTTTTCACCATCCTTCCTCCGTCCTTCCTCTCCTTTCAATTCAACAGTAAATTAATTAGTTCAGCAACTTGCAATACTTGTCAGTAAAAATTTAATCTACCCAACTAATATCATATTTTAGGGGATAGCTTCACCTCCCTACACCATAGCCTCCATTAATGGGGACTTGATCAAGCTTAAAAATTTCTGACCAAATCCCTCTATAAATAGTGACTTCAATCTCATCAGATTCCTCAAGCAAAACCACTTCAAAGGTTTACTTCACTCTCTCTCCCTCTTTAATTTCTGAAATTCTGATTTTTAGAGATAAAATAAAAATAAAATTTCAAAACCACCGTTACCACCAACCCAGAACCGCCGGAAAAACTTCGAACCACCAGAAAATCCGACCACCCTCGTTCGCGTCGTCTGCCCAGCCTGAGTCGCGCCTTCCTTCGCGCGCCCAGCCAACCCCGTCGCAGTCCCCTGCCCAGGTTGTCGCGACCCATCTGTCGCCCAGCCCTAACCCGCGACCCTCGTCCTTCCTTCCTTCCTTCCTTCGCAGCCTCTGCTGCGTCGTGACCCAACACCCTCCCTCGTCGAATTCTGTCGCCGGCCAAAACCACCGCCAGCCCAAACCTCCTTCCCTTCCTCCTCTTCGTGCTCCTCTGTCTTTCTCCCTCCTTCGTTTCTTTTTCTTTCTTTTTCTGTTTATAAAACTAATTCAAAGAATCAGTAAAAGAGGACCCCCTTCCCTTTTTAATGATTTTTGTTATTTTACTTTTATTTTAAAACTAAAGCCCATAAACTTCCTAAACTAGCTACATTAATTAAGTCAGTGTATTTTATTAATCTTTTACAAACTTGATAACGTTTTCTGATTTTCTAAATTAAAACAAGGAGTAACATAAAGTTATTTTTTTATGTTTAAAATAGTTGTTTAAGTTAATAGAATTAAGGTTGAAGTAATTTTATGAATATTTAAAATGATTTCGTATATAGTGTGAAAACTATAAAACTTTATAAACTCTCTTAAGTTCATTAAGAATTTCTTTAAAGTTATTTGAATTATTTAAATTGTTTATTTTATAGAAAAGGGATTATTTAGGAACTAACTTAAATCTCGTTAATATTGTAGACTCCGATTTCGTAGACAAGGACTATCAAGAGTGCTAGCGTTCGTGAATTTAGCTTTGGGCACGCGTCACGAGGTAATCTCCGATGTCCATCTAAACATAGATCCCGCTAGTGTAAAATGAATTGGTTACATGATTATTATGTGCTTATAAAATTTATAATTATGGACTATAATTATGGACTCGAATAACAAATGGACAACGACTCTGTATTCTGATTATGATTTATGAATAACAACGATGGACGATGTACGATATGACAACGACGTTACTATAACGTTATTAAAAATCGGTTAATGTTATTTAATAATGATACGATTATTATTATATTATTATTATTGTTATTATTATTATATTATTATTATTGTTATTATTATTATTATATTATTATTGTTATTATTATTATTATTATGATCATCATTATTGTTATTATTATCACTTTATTCATGAATATTATTATCGTTATTAATTTTGAAGTTGGAATTGATAAGAAATTGTGATAACAAAATGATTATGAATCTGAGACGATAAATGAACTCAAGTGATTGAAAATATGAAATGAGTTATTGAAATCTCTATAAATGGATTGAGATTATGATGGATTAAATATGTTCACACTGGTTTGAACAAGATGACGTAAATTGAATAAGATGACGTAAATGTATATGTGAATTATGTGATGACGTGAATTAAAAGGTGTTAATCACGTAAAGTGAAATATCGGAGGGAAATGATGAACAGGTTGCCCTGTATGAGTGGTTCAGCGACCCCTACAGGTTCTTTGGTTACTATGCTGATTATTCTGTTAATGTCTTCCTTCTATCTTGATGTGATCCAAGTAGAAGGGGTGTGCACACTAGGGACTCTGTTATGGCCATTATGATTTTCGTAGGTGGTTACAGGGTTTCGTCCCGGCCTACAAGTAGGTGGTTACAGGGTTTCGTCCCGGCCTACTATGTTGAAGTAAGTGGTTACAGGGTTCGTCCCGGCTTACTGGCGTTCTCTTTCCTCTCCTTAAATAACTAGATTAAATGGAAGTAATGATATGATTATTCAGTATATATATATATATTTGTATATGTGTTATGACTTTCAAAACTATTGATATACTATTTTACAAAGTATTTTCAACTTAAGTATTTTACGGGATGGAGTTGGAATTACTCAGTTTATCTGATTTTTGGGAGCTTGTCTCTCTTGTCTCTTTTCAATGTATTTGTGCAGGTGGGTGATCGATCGGGGGAACAAAAGGGAGATCACTTAGAGTTGTCATCCACTTAGCTTATGATTAGCTTTCACTGGAACTCTGAAACTTTTAATTAATTAGTGATGTCTAATAAACAATTTACTTAGTTGTTTTGATTAATGAATTTGAGTTGGTGTGTTGTAACTTAGCCTTGCAATTATCTCCTTGGAAACAATTGCGGCGGTAACACCTCCCCGTCGGATCGAACCCTCGTAGATCCGTTTCCCCCCGAAAACCCGAGTTTATTCGAATGGAAAAAGGGTTCGGGTCGGCGGGGGTGTTACATTTCGCATGCATAGCGTGCTTATATGACTAACTTTGTTATTATATTGTTATATTATGAATATTTTTTTCTTAGGTTAATTTTGTAAATAATTTTTCTATAAATTAATAATAAATCTAATTACGCAACTAATTTAATTCTAATAATGATTTTACACGCATATACATCAAACTCAAAACTTATATAGAAAGAGCTAGATGTAAGTATGTAATAATTTAAGTCCATAAACTACTTCGCACGCATAGCGTGCATATAAAGTTTATAATTTAATGAAAGATTATATGCTATCAGAGAGTTATAATACTTATTCAAGCTAAAGCACTTATATGGAGTTTGTATCCCTCATGTATCAAAAAACTTAAATAAATAAATGGAATTGTAGATTGTGACGAAAGGATTATAGCTACAGATGTTTGAGTATTTGACACAAAGTTCAAGTTTGAATTGTATCACAACCACAAAAACAAATATCTCACACAAAGTTTTTATGCTTTCAAATTAGTTTAAAGTAGCCTATAAGCCTTCATTTTCAATTATATGTGGCTCTTTTGATGAATAACACTATAATATTATGTTATTGTACTTTGGTATCATATTGTTGTATTATTGAAACGTCTGCTTCAGCTTTGTATGTTGTACTTTTTCAAATATTATCCCTATTTTATCTCTATTTTATATGTGAAGAGGGGTAGGACATTAAAAAATTGAAAAAAAAGTAACTACTTACTTTAATTTTAAAAAAAAAATAGAAAAGGGAACTACCTATTAATTAAAAAAGTAAAAAAGGATAAAAAAAAAAAAGCATTACAAAAACAAAAACAGTCAACAATTTAAAAATCCCTAATTTATTATATATAATTAACTATTAATTTAATTTTCTATATCCCCTAAAAAAAATAATTTTCTATGTATTTTCGTACGCATCGCGTGCATATAAAACTAGTTACTCCCTTAGTTAAACTTATCTCTATTGAAGAAAAAAAAATTAAGTCCATATTATATGTTATGTTGAATTTCCAATGGAACAATATTATAATTTGGCTAATTTATACTTTGATCTACACTTGTATTTGAAACCCATATTATAATTTGGCTAATTTATACTTTGATCCACACTTGTATTTGAAACCCAAAATTTTGAGTGACGTGTTGTAGCCTGTAGGCACATCCTTCTATAATTTTAACAAAAAATATTTCACTACCTTTTCCACTACTTGGCAACATCAGTATAATTTCACTATTTTTGCTAATCATTTTCTCTCCCCTCTCACTACAAATCTACAAACCATATTTTCAAGGAACCTAGTTCATCAAACTATACACTATACAATAAGAAAATCAACCTTTTCAAGTATTAAGCAAAGCAATAGATCTAATTCATCAAAAATCCATTAGCCGTATCAACCACTTTTGAAGGAAGCAAACCAACTTCAGTTTTTTCTTGAGTCGATTTTATAACAAAGAAAAGGTAATTTCTTAAATCAACTAACTTCAGTTTTTTCTTGGGTCGATTATCTATCATCCCAAAATTTAATCCGAAAAGTATGAATCAATTTCAGTTTTTTTCCCCTTGCCTAACATCTAAATTATGATCTCACAAACTTATATTTAAAATTTTCATCAGTCTCATATTTAAAATTATATTTGAGATAGAATTCTAAGTTTTCATAAACAATTTGATATTGAATTTTTTTAAAAAAAAACAAAAATCGTTTCTTTTATCTTGTTTTCTGATTTAACATGAAAATGAATTAAATTTAAATTGTATAAAAGCCCTTTTTTTCCATTTCAAAATTTTACAGTTGTCTTGGTGCTTAATTTCACTATTTGTTTTCGCAAAATAATGTAATTTTTTTATAAAATAGTTTTAGCAAATTAATTTAATATTTTTTTTTTTCTGAAAATTGATTTTTGCAAAAACCGTTCGCGAAAACTTTGATTTTGGTTTTGTTTTTTCAAAATTTATTTGTGAAAATGGTTTTTTTTTGCAAAAGTTATGAGCAGAATTTTTAATATTGGATTATTATTTTTTAAAAAAAAAATTTGTTACTTTTATCTTGTTCTCTCATTTCATGTGAAAATAAAGGGTTAAATTTAAGTCCTTTTTAACTAATTGCTATCATTTCCCTTTTTTCTGTTAGTCGCTACATAACAATTGCTATTGTTTTTTCAACTAATTTGAAATAACTTGGAAGATTAAAAGAATTATGTACCTTTTTGGAAGTTTGCAATTCGCCAATGGACAAATGTGTGATATCCCCGTTGAAATTTTATGTTTTATTTACAGATTTTTATGCATAGCGTGTATTGGTAAAGAATAATTTGTAAGTGAAATTTGTGAGTTCTTGAGAACAATCATTTGTAAGTGAATTTTGTGAAATTTTTTTTATGTATTTACGCGCTACTATATTAGTTTTGGTTTGTAAGTTAATTTTTAATTTTTTGCAAAGTTTAGTGATATGTGGGATTTCTTGAAGGTGATTTAGAAAGGGATTTGTAAAGTATCCTAACATAAGTGATTTGGGAGTGATGTTGAAATTTAATTTCCGATAGCTTTGTTTGAATCCCCAGTTTTGGTATTGATATTATTTTTGTAATTTAGTAAGGGAAGGGGGGGGGGGAGGAGGGTAAAATAGTCAGTTCAAAAGAGGACACCATAGGTCCCCCCTTCCCTTATGTAATAGAGATTACTTTTATATTTATAGAACCAAAAACTGGAAATAGTGATAACGAACGGGTCCTTACAGTAATAATTCAAAATTTATTAACAAAAAAAGTAAACAAAATAATTCCACAATATAGTACAAATGGCTAATTGACATGAAACTTACTAGTTTTATATGCACGCGATGCGTGCGAAAATACATAAAAAATTATTTTTTTTAGGGGATATAGAAAATTAAATTAATAGTTAATTATATATAATAAATTAGGGATTTTTGAATTGTTGACTATTTTTGTTTTTGTAATGCTTTTTTTTTATCCTTTTTTACTTTTTTAATTAATAGGTAGTTCCTTTTTCTATTTTTTTTTTTAATTAAAGTAAGTAGTTACTTTTTTTTCAATTTTTTAATGTCCTACCCCTCTTCACATATAGAATAGAGATAAAATAGAGATAATATTTGAAAAAGTACAACATACGAAGCTGAAGCAGACGTTTCAATAATACAACAATATGATACCAAAGCATACAATAATATTATAGTGTTATTCATCAAAAGAGCCACAAATAATTGAAAATGAAGGCTTATAGGCTACTTTAAACTAATTTGAAAGCATAAAAACTTTGTGTGAGATACTTGTTTTTGTGGTTGTGATACAATTCAAACTTGAACTTTGTGTCAAATACTCAAACATCTGTAGCTATAATCCTTTCGTCACAATCTACAATTCCATTTATTTATTTAACTTTTTTGATACATGAGGGATACAAACTCCATATAAGTGCTTTAGCTTGAATAAGTACTATAACTCTCTGATAGAATATAATCTTTCATTAAATTATAAGCTTTATATGCACGCTATGCGTGCGAAGTAGTTTATGGACTTAAATTATTACATACTTACATTAGCTCTTTCTATATAAGTTTTGAGTTTGATGTATATGCGTGTAAAATCATTATTAGAATTAAATAAGTTGCGTAATTAGATTTATTATTAATTTATAGAAAAATTATTTACAAAATTAACCTAAGAAAAAAATATTCATAATATAACAATATAATAACAAGGTTAGTCATATAAGCACGCTATGCATGCGAAATCATTTTCTATGTTAAATTAATTGCATAATTACATTTATGAATAATTTTTAATAAATATTATTTTCAAAGTTTGTTGGAGAAAAATATCTTCATTTTATTTTATGATTCGGATAATTTAAGACTAATCTCTATTATTACTATTGTAGTTTATCTACTAAAATGGGGAAAGGAATTTGTATGTTTTTTTTGGATTGACTGATTAAATAGACGTCCATATTGATTGATGACTAATCATCCTCATCATAATTATTTTTCTTTTTCTATTTTTTGGTATCCTCTACCACTTGTTATGTACAAATTATAATAATTTCATTTCAAATTTAAAGAAGTTGTGGATAAAGAACAATTGCTTATTTAAAAAAAATGAAAAAGAAGAACAATTCAAGTCATTAAAAACATAATATTCCCACAAACAGTGTATCATAATGTATGAAGATAATCAAGGTGTAAATCTCTATTGTAGAGATCTATGAAAACAACATCAAATTAACTGATTACTCTATTCCCTTTAAAATATGTTTAATTTATCATTGAAGGTTAGTTCTCAAAAAATTTCAAAGAATAGTGTATGAATATAACTAATCATGATTCTTTATAAAATAATTACCATTATAAAGATTCCTGTTAAAATAAAATGTTAACACTTCTTCTCTACTACTCTAATCTTCTCTCTCTCCTACTCCTTCTATTCCCACCATCTCTCTCTCGACTTAGGGGCTAGCCCCCTCTTTCCTATCCCCAATATCAATAGTTACAGAATTTCTGAAGATCTGAAGATTGAGGTTGCTCCTGATAGGAACTCTAACAATTAAAATTTCTATTCGTTCCATGTAGGTGAGTTTGAAAAATACGTTTTTTTTTTTATTTTGCATGTGAAAATACCAACTTTTTCTTTCAGATTTTGATCTTTATGCGCGTGGGAACCTCAATTGCTGTAGAAAATGCTAACTTATGAAATTAAGATATTGATTTTTATACATCTGGGGATCCCCCAAATTTAACTTCTTTCATTTAATTTTCCAAAGTTTTGATTTCTAGCTTAAAAAATATGAGTACATGAAGGAAATAGAAGTGTAGTATAGGAACATACAATGTTTAATCACGGAATATTTCTAGCAAAATTTAGAATGTTTAATAGTTTCATAATCTTACTTCCGGTTTTTTTTAGTTTTGATTTTAATGCTTTAATTTTTCTAGTTGTTTGCTAATTTCCAAAAAAAAAAGCTTCGCAAATGGGGTATAATCAATAAATACCTCTTTAATGGTTTCTGCAAGTGCTTTTGAGTGGCGATATGTTTTGAGTATATTTGGTCGTTTATTTTCCTCTGCTTTTGTCCTCTACAAAATATACACAAAAATGACTATCAATCATATATTTCTTTGTTGTAAAGTATATAGCAAATCTTATAACAAACAGAAAAAAATTACTATCCATCATTTGGACTTTACATTATAAAATTTATATAAATCTATATTATAATTTAATACCTGATGTATGTGTTTTTTGTTGTTCTTGGTAAATTCATACCAAACAAACAATGTCAGATTAGTTGTTGGGGAAGAGTTATCTATGCCAGAAAATTAGATCAATGGAATTACCTGATTATTTTTCACAAAGAGTTTCTTAATCAATGTCTCTTGACTTTGCAGAGGTAAAAGTAGAGCAACAAAATTGTGGAAGAGGAAGAAGATTATGGAATAGAGTGGAGAAGAAAGTATTATTTTTATCATACATTGTTTGTTTTTTTGTTTTATGATGAATTATGGAACAAAGAGGAAGAAGATTATGGAGCCTTTAACTACATAATGCATATTAGCAGTTAATCATGGGATTTTCCCACTAAATAATGGTTTGTGCTTTTCAAAAAATACAGTTTTGATATTGGAGAAGTTATTGATGTGAAGATCTACGTTTCTCTATTAGCAGTTAATCATGGGATGTAATTTGTTGTATTTAGTGAGGGTAAAATAAGATTTCAATATTTTGGTGTCCTCCTCTCTTCCCATATAGAATACAGATACATTAAAAAAAAAATGAGTTAATCATACATTGAAAAACAACAAAGACAAAAAGAAACAATGAGTAAAGCATACGTTGGAAAATAAAAAGATAAAGAAAAATAGAAGACAATGGAAAAAAATAAAAACAAAAACAAAAAAACAAGAGTATAGTCTTATAGAGACCACCACAGTAAGTAGGGGCTAAATGTGTAAAACCATGGAAACCACCACGATCGCATTAAACTGTGATTCTATCTCTCTCATCCAAATTATCGGTCGTTTCCAGGTAATCGCGCTGCCCCTCTCATTTCTTCTATTCTTTTTAGAATTTTATTTCATAAATTTGGTTAAATTTGTGAATCAAATTGTAATTCTTGATTACGATTGTGATATCTTAAACCTAATTAGAGAATTCGAAATGATGAGTGAATTAGGGATGTAAAAGTTATCTTTAAGTTATGTGAAACAGATGTAAATATCGTTCATCCATTAATTTCATATAAAAATTACAATTGCAAATTAATTTTAGATTTTCAAAGAGATGCATGATAGTCAATTTACCTATATCCTTTTGTTTTAGCTCTTTTTTCTGCAAACTTGTGACTTTTTCGGGCTCCTATGTACTTCATCGGCATTTTAAAGTCTACTATGAGAGCTTCTAATAAAGCTAAATAAAATCGGCCAAAATAGAGACTGAAACAAAAAATGATTACACTAAACCCTATCTATCGTAAGTTTTTCGAAGCGCCATGTTTTAAGACATTCTACCAGTTCCATTAAATAAAAAATTTATTTACATTAGCATTTTCCTGTAATATAACGAGATGGTAAAAAAAAATTAAAGTCATTGGAAAACCTGAACTTGTCGGAGTTTTTTAGAATCTCGTAATCCTTCAATAGAGGAAATGGAAGGGATGAGAGAGAGCGAGTAAAAGATGAGAGGGAATGGAAGAGGTGAGGAGGAATGGAGGGGGGTTGTAAAAGGAATGAGTGAGGGAATGAAGGGGAAAGAGACGGAAAGACCCTTGTATTTTTGTACAAAAATACAGGGTGTTAGGGCCTGTTCTCTCCAGCTTATTTTCAGTTCAATTCAGTTCGATTCAATTCAGTTCAGTTCAGTTCAGCTTTGGACAATACTTTTAGGCATTGTTTGGTTGTATATAGGAAGTCATACTTCCTAGAAGTTATTTTTTCCATGTATTTGAAACTCCTAGGAAGTGTAAAATTGTGTTTGGTTGATAATGGGAAGTAGAACTTCCTATGGGAAGCTCTACTTACCTAGGGGGACTTAGGTAAGTAACTTCCTCCATTTTGGAGGAAGTAGAACTTTCTAGGAAGTGCAAATTCCCATGATTTTGCCAACCAAACAACTTCATATACTTCTACTTCCTAGGAATTTGAACTTCCCATGATTTGTTTTGTCAACCAAACAAGGCCTTACTCTCACATATCACTATTCATTTCAGTTCAATTCAGTTCAGTTCAATTCAATTCAACTCAGTTCAGCTGTTTTATGCCGAAGAGAACAGGCCCGTAGTAGGAAAAAATAGGGCGGCGTTTAGCAAATGAGTTACTTAATGATAGAAAGCGGGCAAATGTTATTAAGAAAGAAAGAAACAGAAGGATACAAAAACGTAAGTTGTTAACTCACTACTTCTTTTGCTCTCTTTATATCTTTTAGATTTTCATCATCAAACTACCTTCTCCCAATTCAGTAAGAACTCAGATCTTTCAAAAATATGACCTGCAATAGTTCAGCTGAAGCTGCTAATGGAGGTATTTAGTAGAAATTATAATGTAAGCTTCAAACATTGGAAACTCAGATCTTTTACATATTTTAGGGAGAAAATTCAGAGCTGAAAAAATTGATAGTCTTGGGTAATGGATACTATACTGTTCTTGCTTTATTGTTCAACTTTGAACAGGGTTTTAATTTTTCTCTCTCTCTCCCACTCGTAAGAATAATATATCTTAGATTATGTGGTCCTTAGATGCGCATACGCCGTTTTTATGTGTTGATTGGAATTTGGTTTATTGTTTATGGTTGTCATTGTGATTCTTTATTACTGTGGCTGTGCAATTATGGTAATCTCATTGTGGTTCATTTCGTAATTGGATTGTATAGGTTGAAAATAAAATGTAATTATGGATATGGTTATAGTAGAGTTGTAGAAAAGATTTAATTTTGAAATGCTCTCTTTTTTATTTCTCTAATAATCTTTTGTGACAATATCAAATAGAAGCCTAAATATTTGATTAGTGCTTTGCTTTCTAATTGGTTCCTTATTTGCTATATAGGGGGATAAAATCATAAAAATGGAACAAAAAAGCTATGTTGCCGATTTTGTGTAGTCTTATTCATTGGATACTGCTGGGTTTTATTTTTTCAAGTGATGTGAAGAATTAGATCAATTAATCACAATTTTGTAATTAGCTTTTCTTCATCGTTGTTGAAGTATATAGGGGATTCATTCATTTTTTTTCTTTTTCTTTTACTTTGCTTTGTTTTCATATTATTCATGCTGGTTCTAATTTCTCTACAAAAAAAACTTTACTTGCAGAGTCTCATACTATGATGGATCGAGATGAAAGCCTATTCTAGCTGTGAATAGTAGGCTATAATATTATGGGTCTGGATATGAGGATCAAACTTGGTAACTTTCGTGTAGATATGGTCTAATTTTTATTGCCTTGGAGTTTTAGCCTCTTTCCTTTAGAAAAATAAGTTGTAACCATTTGCTTCATGTTGGAATGAGTGTCTGAAAACAGAGGCATTCGACTTACATATCTGGAAAAGTATTTTGATTTTAGACTTTCAGTAATAAGAATGAGCGAAGATTCTCCTCCTGTTCCATGGAAATGGAGAAAAGTAGCCTATGGAGGTATGCAACCGGGTTTTGATGACAATCATACCGATGACTCCTTTCTCGAGGATATGGTCACAAATGCTAATGTTGTCAAGAGAGACTTATGTAAGGTGATCCTTGATTCGGTGTCCATCTCTCAGTATCTTTGCACTGTCACCCTTGTAGTCTTGGTCTGGGCTTCCACTCTTGCCTCAACAATTAGTTTTAAATCTCTCATACTTCTTGATGTAGCTCTTCTTGTTTCCGGATTCATAGTTCTCCTTTTAACTGCAAGGATGATTTCTCTCAAACTGTTCGCCCAATACATCCTTAACATTATGTATTTCGCAATTGGGTTGTATGCATTGTCTCCAATTTACCACACTTTGACAAGGTCCATTAGCTCAGATTCCATCTTGGCTCTAACAACTATGCTTATTGTCCTCCATCTGTTTTTACATGACTACACCGGTTGCACTGTAAAGGCTCCCGGTTCCGTTTCAAATCCCAGTTTAAGTAGCAATATCTCCTTGAATGTTTCCATCATTGCTTCGGTTTTGATTGCTTCCCAGCTCCCTTCGAGGCAACTTGTTTTCGCTATCGTGTTGTTTTCCTTACAGGTTTTCCTTTTCTCTCCTTTCATTGTGTACTGTATTAAGAGATACTCATTTTCGTTGTATCTCTCATTTTCACTGGGTTTGATGAGTCTTACTCTGGCATTAGTTTATAGACTGCAAGGGTTTCTCTTTGGCGTACTGTTAAGTTTGCTGGTTTTTATCACTTTCATCTGTCCTTATTGGCTTACCAGAATTCAGAAATACAAGTTTGAAATTAACGGTCCATGGGATGAAGCCAAGCTCTGTTTTGACGTAACCGATTGAGATTGGAGTGTACTTGGGGCCAAAATTGAGCTGTCTTAGCATTCATATCATTATGAAATCGCTTTGTGTCGGATAATCATCTCAAGACTCCTAACAAATGATGCTGTTGTAATTTTAGTTCGCAGAATCAATTTTTACTTGGGTGTTTAGATGATGTCAGGAGCTCCTAGAACTTTAGTTACCCCGTAAGAGCCGTAGAACATCTGGAGGACGCAAGATTTCAGTGATTATGCATGTGCAGATTTGATTTATACTTGTACTTGTAATTTGTAATATTACTAGTTTTTATTACGGGAAGAAAGGTACTTGGGGCGCCGCATTTTGTTGGAATAGTAATATAGAAGAGCTGTTTTTTTTAGTGAATATGGCTATTCAACGAACTATCTTTCCCAAATTGTCTAAGACACCCTCACTCATCAACTAGGTTTTAATTTTTTTTTCTTCTTGCAGTACTCAAGATGTGCATTAGAGAAATTTTAAATGATCGTGAAGTAATGTGATGTATGAAAGAACTTTCTAATGTACAAAACATTACTTATGGATTGTACAAAGATAGATTTTAGATGTAAAGGATCGTTTTTGGATGTACAAAAATAGCTTTTGGAGCTATAAAATCGGTTATATTGTACAAGAGTTTATGGGATTACAGTAAAGCTCATGGATGTACAAAGATAAATCATAGATGTATAAGAAAGAAACATAATAAATACAATAAGATTACAAACGTATACTTTATGTGAGTTGTTCTTCAATAAATGAACTTTCTCATATCTTATAGGTTGAGGAATGTTTGTAATTCTATGAAGATTAAAATATGATCTCATCTAATCACGAATTCTAATATAATGTCTTCTAACCACCAGATAGTTTCCTACCTTTGTATATAGAAGATATAAAAATTTAAACAATAGAGGATAGTTGAGGCAATATAATCTACGGACATTTCTATTACAAAAAGAATATTTATGTGCAATATTTCAGTACTATGAAATAGAAGGTCATACAATTATTGTGGACCAAATAATCTCTTCAGAAGAAAAAAACAAGTTTTTCATTTCTAACAAATTAGAATTAAGAGTGATAGGTTGTGGCAAAATAGAATACAGAGTGCCCTGCTAGGTAGTGGCAACTTGGAATTAAGAATGGAAGGTAGAGCAAATATTACTCACTACCATCCAATCTTCATATCTCGTATCAAAATTTTTCCTAAAATACCAAAGTTTTTAACTGTTCTGATATGATCTTCCTTGTGTTAACTCTTTGCAGTCTGTGCCCTGTAGCCCCGTCAGTCTGTATGGACATGGACATACCCTAGTCCTGCTTATCACCACCACTAGGCTTACTCGGGCTCGCCTTAGCCTTAGGTTGGGCTATAAAAGCAGGATCTGGTTCATGCTTATCAGAAGGCTCTTTCATTGCCATGCATATGTAGAATGCTAGCATCACATTAACTGATATGACAGCAAGAAACCCACTCAGCAGCGTCTGAGAATAAGGTGATATGTGTGAGAAACCTGTAAATTATGTGTAAATTAGTACTAACAGCAGTTGAGTTCTGTATCAAAGCCCAAGGCAATGCCAAATAGAAATGATTTTTTTAGCAGTTGCAGCTAAAGCAGTTCAGCTTAAGCAGCTAAATGCAACTGCAAATTCTGATATGTTGATATGCTTGTAATTTCAGGTGCTAAAAAAAAGAATAATCACAAAATGAAAATAATGCATCCTGGCAATGGCTAGATTAACAAGTGACTAAACAACAAATAAAAGCCTAGAGTATGAAGAGCATAGGGATCTTCCTAATATATTAACACTAGAACTAATCACATGTCTGATCAGCTTGGTGGAAACAGGTTAATCAAAGTCTTGCCAGCCCCAATAATACATGTGAGTTGCACAAAAAACGAACAATCAACATGGAGTGAGGTAGAAAACGGTTAGCTAGATCCCGAACCTAATATCTTCTACCACCTCTGCTAGTGATTCATTCATGTCCGGTATGATTTATGAGTTCTTCATAATTGTTGGGGATACAAGATCACCATATCCAAGATGGCACGAGGAAAACTGAATACATGCTCAGTCTCAGACAACAAAACACATGGGGTCATCACTTCAATGAGAAGAGGGTTATCAGCTAACTGTAAAATCATGCCAAAAGATACATCTCTCTAACATAGAGATCATCTAGTTTTTCCGAGACAAGAATCATGAATCCTTTGGTAACCAGAAGCTGCAAAGTGCGGACCTAGTGAACTGAATCCTAGTACTCCATGAAAGATTCTCACCATCATCCAATAAAAAACTTTCACCATCATGTCAATCTTCACTGCTGGGTATTGTGAGCCAAATTCCAGCACTCCATGAAAGAGATAGTCAACAAGTGGACTACATTCATCATCTCATAACTGACAGTTAACCTTTAATGCAGATGAAAAGTAATTACAAGTGATTTCTAGATTGCATTGACAAACTTCTGAATTTCAACAAAATTGGGAAAAAAGTACACAAAGGAGGGAGACGGGGGAGAGGAGATTGAAAAATAATCATGCCCAACAGAAACACATTCGCTTTAGGTTCATTTCAGCGTCTTATAAAAGCAATCAATATTACAAGGAAGTACGAAATATCGGTCTCAAATTCTCAAACAGATAGATAAAGAACAAGGTCATCAGATTAATGGCTTGCAAAATCATTTGCAAGTGTCTAAACAAATTTAGAGTAACCCCCAAATAAACTGTCACATGCTGTTGCAGCATGGCTCAGATCCTAAAACAAGTAGATAATTTCCAAACATCAATGTGGGAAGAATACCATAACCAATAGCTTCTTTCCATATTTAAGATAAGTTGATTTATGCTAATAGAGATTAGAGAGATAGAAAATCAAAACAAAGTTTGAGGCTTTATTTCAAATCTCAGTGTTACAGCAAGTTTATCTGGGCCATTGCCTCTTATCTACGAGTAAATTAAGGATAGAAAGACTTACCCGGGAACCAATCATGCTGAAAGCCGTATAAGATTGCAAAAGGGAATATCCACATAAATATTGATGCAACGAAAAATTTTCTCGTCACTTCTGCAATTTTTGCCATAACCTGAGAGCAAAAGGCCATCGAGAAGATGAAGAGAATAATGACCAAATATGCTCCTCCAAGATAAGGCAAGGGCAGCAGGATGAGAGTTAGATTTACCAGTGTTACTTAAAGCACGATATGTTCTGGAACACCTGCCCAAAATGCAACAGAACCTAATTAAAAAACCCATCCACATGTTCTAGATTGTAGTTAGTGGGGGAAGTAATGAATTAATTAAGACAAAATTATCATTCATCTTGATATATGAGTTCTAAAGTTCTTCAAATGCAGCTTACGTAGGTTACCTAAGGACAAAAACTCAGATGCGTTCATGACATAAACCTACTTAAGGTTTTCGGTTATTTCTTGTGGTTTCTCCCCCCCTCCTTCATACCAAGATCTTTCAATAAAAACCCAAAAGCTTATGCACTCAAGATGACAACAAATTGAAGAGGGATACAAAAGCACACCTTTTATTTCCCCTTTTACATAAATGTCATGTTACTTCGGAGGTGCATGTGTACCTCATGAATCTGTCCAACCCACTACCCTTCACCCGGACACACACGAACCTAAAGATCGGGAGATTACCAACTCAACCAACATCTTACGCTAATCTTAAGCTAGTGGCTGAAAGCCCAATATATGATTTATCCTTAACACACTCCTTCACAAGATTCCGCATCGGGTTTGAATTGTAGGAAATACACAGAAAATTCCCATACATTGGCCAGAATAATCAAATTATTGCAATGAAAACATCCAGAAATGCTGTCAAATGAAACTTAGTACCATTTAAACCTCATAAAACCACAGCACCCAGAATCATAAGCTAGTGAAAAAAGACTAAATTTATGTAATCATCTATAGTACTCCCAATTGAAATCCAATATCATAAGATAACGTCATATATTTACCATTAAGGGGTCGTTTGGTTCGAGATATAGAATGGAAAGGGAATGAAAACAAATAAAGGAAAAGAATGGTAACAACAATGATTCCCTGTATTAGGTCTTTGCTTCAAGCTATGTAATGGAAATGGCATGGTAACGATTACCAAGTAATGGACTTTGTTAGGGGAGGGGAAGGTAACAAATTATAGGAGTCTGTTATCACTTAGTAATGGTAATGGATTGATAAAGGGTTGAATCAAATAAGAAAAGAGGGAATTGATAATTGATTTTATTTCTTGAAGTCCAAAAATAGTGAACTAAACTACCTCTAAATAAGAGTTATAAGTCCTTAAATGGGTATCAAGTGATCTCGCAATAACAACAATAAAGCCTCAGTTCCAAAATAATTTAGGATCGGCTAACATGAACCGTCATAAGAAATCGGTATCAAGTGATCTCATCAATTTTGACAATTCTACTGAATAAGAAGAGAGAGAACTAAAACATAGTATCATAGAGCATGATTAAAATATAAATAAATGAAAAAAATTCACAATAGAAAGACGGAAGAATGATTGTGTTCTTGAATTGTTTGACTATGAAATATGAATCAATCACCTGATGTGAATATCATGCAAATAATAAGTGCGAAATCAATGACATAAAAAAAGCTATGAGACGCAAATAATTGTGAAACAAACCTTGGGTGTTTAATTAATTTTGATTCTTCACTTAATCTTGGGTACGAGTAATCATAACACACGAAAAATGCAATCCAAATACTGAAATCTTGTTTTCTGGCTGTGATTTTACTGGGTGGGGGATTTCAAAAGGAATTGGGCTTGCAGCTTGCTTTAATTTTGACAAACAACAAGAAATGGCTAAATAGATAATTGTTAAATAATACTTCTTCCATTTAGAAATAGTTGACATTTCTGTTTTGTGCACTATTCACATCTTACACTTAGACTGTCTTTGATGGAAAAACATAGTCATGTGAGGTCTTCTTAGAGTTGTCTTGATGTAAATTTTTTAGTATAAACTTTTTATAATTTTTATTTATTGATAATTAAAGATAATCATACATAGTCATGTGTGAAAGTTAGAAATGGTGCAACTATTTCTAAACGGAGGAAGTACTTCATTGTTAGGTTTTGAGATGAGTAAAAAAACACTCTTTTATGTTATGTCAAACTAGAAAATTGTTTCACTTGTTTCAAAATCGAGTACTAATCTTTGTTTTTCTAAAAAAAATGGGTTACTAAATGCAGCCTACTTTACTCAATGCAGTACTCAAAATCTTCATTTTCTCTTTAACAAAAATGATCTTATTGAGAAACATAAATTGTAAAATACCTCGTTGACAAATTTGAATTTGATACTCAATGGACGATTATTCTGACGTAAACGAACTTCAATCTGATGCAAGTAATTAGTTTTTTTTTTCTTTCGTAACGAATGAAATTCGTGCAATTTTCGTGAAATACTTTGAACTGTTTCATGCAATTCTTAGAAAACAGATTACTTTATTTCGTGTAAATTGAACGACATAAGTTAACCTATTTTTTGGTGATTGTATGAAACTGATAAAACTGCTTTGTGCAAATTGTATGAAAGAAGGTAATCTATTTCATATGACTTGCATAAATAAGCAACGATTCATTTATTTTCTTATCTCCTGTAAAAGCAATGATTCGGAATGTATAGTCTCACTTGTTCATGGAGCATAATTATAAAAGAGAGAACTAGAAGGCAATATCTATTGTTTGGCAGCATAAGAGCACCATCATTGATGATTGAGAAATAAGATCATCACACTCTCTTTCAAACTTTCTCTTTCTAAAAAATAACATCCTTCCCACTTATCTCTCTTACTTTTGGACCCCACCCAACTACTTTTTCTCTCTCATCACCCAACCACCATTATACAATATTTTTATTATTTACTTTTTAATGATATGAAATATTAATTGAACTTATGCTTGAGTTATTTAGTGCAAGCAGACCAATAATGTAAAAGACAATACAATAATACATAAAACAGGACAATAATGTAAAAACTAGTACACTAATGTAAAAGGCAGAATAATAATGTAAAAAGTTGTACAATAATGTAAAAAGCAGTACAATAATGCATAAAATCAGAACAACAATGTAAAAAGTAGTACAACAATGTAAAAAACTGAACAATAATGTAAAAAACAGTACAATAATGTAAAAAATAGTACAATAATATGTAAAAAGCATAACAATAATGTCAAAAGCAGAACGATAATGTCAAAAGCAGAACAATAATGTTAAAAGCAGAACAATAATGTCAAAAGTTGTATTAAGATGTCAATTCATATAACAAGTAAAGTTTAAAATTTACACAAGTACATTTTAAAACTTTTTTATTTATTATCTGAACTTAAACATACAAATGTGAACTTTTGCATAAACCTAAACATAAACTATAATTTAAACTTAAACATAAACTAAAATTGAAACTTAAAACATAAACTAAACTTGGAACGTAAACTTAAACTAGACTAAACATAAACTAAACTCAAACATGAACTAAAATTTAAACTTAAACGTAAACTTAAACATAAACTTAAACTCAAACATGAACTACACTTAAACATAAACTTAACTTAAACATAAACATAACTTTAAAAATTTCATCATTCGTCAACCATCTTGTTAGTGTCTCAATCATACCCTCCTCAAATGGTGTTCGGTTTTCCTTTGCATACAATGCTTGCAGCAAATCCATGTTCTTATGATACTCTTGCACTTTCAAGCTCCTGGTTTCCAGCGCTATTTCTTGTTCCTTTGCAGCAACCTTCCTTGTTTGAACCTCCAACCTTTTGTCTTCTCTTTCAATATCTACACTCCTACCCTCTAGATGGATCTGAACTCTTTCATTAAATGAATTGAAACACTCAATTGTCTGACCAGACACCCCTTTAAGCTTAATCTTCGCTTTCTTAACACCATAGGGTCGTGGGTCCACATCACCTCCTTCATCACTGGTAGGTGTCTCGGGCATTGAGTCGCTTCCATTATCTCATGTTATCCATATTTTCTTATGATTTTTGGGGCGACCATGTGGAGTTTCCATTGAATTTTTGACCCTCCAATTACGAAACTTCCTCAACATTTTCCGAGCATGTTCGAGGATGAACCTACCATGTTTCCTATTATGCAATAAATGAGTTTCTTTCATAACATCATTATTGTTTTGACCACTCTTCTTTCTTGCAAGAGCTTCATCATAAAATGCAACCCACCTTAAAACCTGTGGAGCAAGTCTACTCCAACAACCTTTCACCATATCCGCATTTCTTGGAGAAAATTCGGTTGGGTTTGCTATTCTTCCTGCCTCTAAAGCTTCCCAAACTTTTCCCCAGAAGGCGCCTTTCTTTTGGCTCGTCCCAATCACCTTATCAAGAGAAGTGTTCATAAATGCAGAGATATCTTCAACATGATCCCAAACCCTCTTACCACCAGAACTTGCTTCCGCGATAAGTGGGTTTTGCGATTGAGTGTGTTGTGGTTGTGGTTAAGGTGGTTGCTGAGATTGGTTAGCTTATAGTAATTGCGAAAATGATTGAGTTGGCTGAACAAAATCATCATAACCATCAGAATCATCACCTTATTGGTATTGACCACCATCATCATCAACATCATTGTTTAGAGATGAATCTTCTTGGTATTGAGAAAATCCATAATTAAGATGAGGTTGACGATATGAAAGGTTGGCATTTTCAGATGGAGATTCATGGTAGAGGTTATCATATTGAGGAGAATAATATTGAGAATTTTCACCCCTTTGATTCATATTTATTTGAGAGGGTTGACGATAATTTGGTTGTTTTTGAGAGGGTTGACGATAATGTGAGTGATTTTGAGAGCTATTTAAGCGATTTTGCTGCTTAGGCATTTGGTTTTTTGAGCGGTTTTGGGGTTGATTTCTTATATAATTACGATGATTAGGATCCATAATTATAAGAATATGAAAATAAAAGAGCAATGAAAGAAGAGTTAATGAAATAAATTACAACAACTAGAAGTAATTAGTGAAGATGAAAAAAAATTAAGTGTGTCCAACATATAGTAAAATGGGTCTATATTTATAGAGCTCGAAAAAATAGAGCATTTGGTTTACGTTTTTTTTATTTTATATTTTTCTAAAATATCACTGTTGCAAAATTTACAACGACTATATCTTTAATGGCCAATAGTAACCCAACACGTGGAAAGTAACACAAATGGCACGCTGCCATTCGCTGCCTCTCTTCCGCGTCAGCGCTGATACGCTATAGTGGAAAGCAATTTTTTTTGGCTTTCCCCATCTCTGACCCTAACCCTAAATCTAATCCTAATTAACCTCTAATGCTAATCCTAATCACTACCTCTGACCCTAACCCTAAATCCTAAACTCTAAACCTAACCCTAACCACCCTCCCACCCTCCCACCACTCCTGCAGCCCCCACCCCTTCCCCCGCCCCCACAGCCCCCTAATCACAATCCCAGAAATCTCAATAGTTAATTTCTTAACTTCCAACATCAACTCCTTCTCCCACTTGCTAGAGCAGCTGAGCAACACCATTACTGTGATCCAGACCGCCACCATGTCGGGGACTAATATGGCTAAGGTTAGAGCTACGCGGACCACCCTGAAAAACACCCATACATGGAGAAAATCGACGGGGGTGGGGCGATGGTTGCGGAAATCGACGAGGTGGAGGAAGGGGTGCGAAAATCAATGGGGGTGGGGAATCGACGGGGGTGTTGTGGGGGGTGCGGGAGGGGGCTGTGTGGGGGGGGGGCTGTTTGGAGGGTGTGGAGGGGGTGGCGGCTGCTGGGAGGGTGGGGTGGTGGTGGGATGATGAAGGAGGGTTACAGTTAAGATTAGGGTTTAGGCTTAGAGTTAGGGTTAGGATTAGGGTTTAGGGTTAGAGTAGAGTTAGAAGTTAGGATTTAGTTAGGTTAATTAGGACTAAGACTAACGATGATTAATGTCGTTAGTCATTAAGAGTATTTGAGTGTATTATTATGAAACTTAGCTAGGGGTACCCCGTGTATTTTGAAAAGTTGGGGGATTACCTCGTGAATTTTCTGAAAACTCGGGGGTTATTTGGTTAAAAAACCAAATGAAGCATACTATGACGTGTTAAGTATAAGAAATGAAAGTAGTAATTAACTTAAACCTCAATTTCTTTTTCTAGCTAATTCTAATGTATACCAATTTTGATTTGATGGTTGAAATGATCCAATCAATTTGATATTGTAATTGTAATTAAACTCAATATCAAACATCAATATTAATTTAGATGGAAATTTTGAAGAAATAAAAAAATTCTCAAAATTATTAACAAATCTCAACCACATTATTCTAATATTGAAGGAATTCAGGAATAAGTGATTTTAAAAGAAGTCAAGCATGATAGTTAATTTGGTATTAGTCATTAAATTTTGCATATTGATAGATTCGTTAAAAATTCTGAAGTACGAGTATTTTGTACTATTTTGAGCGAAAGGTTCAGAACACACGAAGGCATTCCTAGCATTATTCTAATCCATTTGTCCCCTATTTGGGTTAAGCCACCTAGTGTCGGTGTTGTCTTCATGTTGAGGGGGTCTATACGAGTTTTAAGCTGAACTCGGATCTAAGTTTTGACTAATTAACAAAACTAACTTAATTAGATCAACTCGAATGTATTTCCAATCAATTAATCCAATCCTTAGAAAATATATTCATTCCAATTAACTTGACCCGAAATTTGACCAAGAATTGATTTTGAGCCAAAAATTGACGACCTGAAATCATATTGAATATTGAAATGAATCGATCAAACTCAAATTAGTTACAATTTGGGAATCGGCCTAATTTAAATTGGCTCGAATTCATACTCACACATGCATTAGTAAGGAAATGTTAAAAGATTTTATGGTAGATAATCATACTGAAAAACATAGAGTATTACTATGAAAAAGAGAAAGTTAAATCTTAAAAGTCTAATTCCAGCACTGATTACATAAAACATCATCTATGATATAGAATTACATCACTCCAATGTCCAAACCTTGCACTTTGCATACAAGTCTATGCCTACACATTACTATAACAGTTATTACATCTTCCCTTGTATTTTCATAAGCCATCAAATGCAGAATGCAAACAAAGATTTTCCAGCAGTCCAATAACCATTAGCAACATATATACATCCATCACCAACTGATACACCTCCATATACTTCTGATCCAGTTTCATAAGACCACAAAATAACACCAGTATTGGCATCAATTGCATATATATTACCTTGCTTATCATATGATCCAGCAAACACAACACCATTAGCAACCGTTACAGGGCCAAAGCTAACACCACTACTAGGATTCGCGGTGGTCCATAAGTTTGTCCCATCTTGAGGATCCATGGCCACCCATCCTCCAGCTTTTGTTGTTGTGTTTGAGGGCTTAAGAGTGAAGTTCTTTGCATCACTATTGGCAATGTTGGTGTAGACTCTTTTTTCATCTGTTGCTGCTCCCCATATGCCTCCTCCTTTCATACCACCTGGTCCAGCCTCCTACATGATCATTACTTTGTTAAAACAATCGAGCCACATTATCTTTATTCATCTCAATTCTATTAATGCAATATTTATAATCCTCCTTTCTAAAAAGGTCCAATAATCTCATTTATGCATATTATCAGTCACTTGTGTTCCACATCAAACTGATAGTGTGACGCTGCATATATGAATTTGTAGTAACAACTTTATAGTATGTAAGCTCAAATAGCAAAAAAAAGAGGGAATCAAAAAACATATAAACATACCGTGCTCCATATGACATCACCAGTATCTCTATCCAAAGCCCAAGCAATCCCACTCTTTTGGACAGCAACTGCAACATCCTTACGACATCCTTTCACCTCAACACTCAACAACATCGGCGCCTCGCCAAAATCAGCATCAGGATTAGGCCCTGGAGGACAATTCGGGGTTGAAAGATTCATACACTTGGCAAACCATACATCATACCCTCCTAATTGTTGGTACCACCTAATATTGCCTGTGTCTAACTCTAGAGCCAAAATAGAGTTTTCATGGTTATCTGCCTCTATGCACTCCTCTGGATGTGTAGGAGTTGTCTGATTGTTTTCCCTCTCTTGGCACGTCTCGATTCGCTCTGGAGCTGAGTAAAGGTTTCCTGTGGCAATGTAGACAAGGTTCCTTGATATATCAATTGAAGGACTACTTCCCCATATTGCTGCCCCTGCATATTCTCCTTGCTTGCCTTTGTTGTCTGGAAGCATGTAGGTTTGCCATAGGATTTTTCCTGTTTTTGCATTCAGTTTTGCAAAACTGCCACGGAATGTGCAACATTTGTCTATGCTGGCGAGTTCTTCTAGTGACGATGTTCCTACATAGAATGCCCTGCATAATTTTTTTTTTTAAATATCGACTAACAACAATTTCTAAACTCTTACTACCTCTGTTTCTTTTAGTTGCAACGATTAGACATAAAGTGTGAATAGAAAATATCTAATCGTTGCAACTAAAAAAACAGAGGTAGTATGAAGTAGGAATTATAACAAAAGGCGATCTATAATATTTTAAGAAAAATTTATCATCAACAATGTATTTTTTTTTTTTGGTAATTAAGAGTAATATAACTAATCCCATCCTCATTTCACTTCACTTATATGTTATCACGTTCTTTTTTTTTCCTGCTTGTTCATATAATTTATGTTTGTTGGTATTTGTTGAAGCTATGATGTATAGCGCACACCACATGTGAGTGTCCCACATTGATTAATTAAGAGAGATGGATTCACTTTATAATGCAAAGGGGTTACTCACTTACTCCCCTTATTGCCATATGGTTTCAAGGTGGCACGTCCTTTGTATTGTGAAGTGGACTCTCTCTCCTTGTGATGGGTGCGGCCCAGGCCCATATTTAACATGGTCACATGTGAGGGAGAGTGTTGAAGCTATGATGATGATTGTTCAATTGAGTTAGATAATTTTTTTTGTATACATTAATAAGAATATTTGGTCAAAAATTTTAAAGTTTAACTCTCAAAATAAAATAAAAAAACTATATTTTGAGATAGAGAGTACATTAATTCTTATTGTTATAACATCATCTAAATATCAACTTTCTGTAATTTTTGCTAATTAATAAAAGAGTAATCTATAAGATTGGACAAATTATTCTTTTCTATGTATGGTTGTTCATATGATCCTTTCTAAAAAAAAAAAAAGGTAAAATGGGTTAATTTTTGCCAGGTAAGGAGTAAAGACTTTGCGCTGCGTGGATTAGTGAGATCTAATCAATGGGATTATTTTATAAAAAGAGTAATTTTTGCCAGGTAAGGAGTAAAGACATTGAGACATGAAACATCCATCTGCCCGATGTCGATGCCAACCCATTTAACATGATGGAGTTTTTTTTTTATAAACGTCTCCCTGATTCTCTAATCTTTGTACGTTTATTTTTTCCTAGAAGTGGCGTTACTCTCGAAATGAAGATTGGATCCACTAAAAATAAAATAAAAAGATAGGATCTAATATCATATATATGAAGAATACAGGTAATTTTTAAAGGGTTGTATAAGATAGTCATTAATTCTAAAAGAGTAAAAGAGTAAGTATGTCTATTTAATTCAACTTCGCTACCCTATCAAATTATTGCTTCACGAATTGGAGTAATAGTACTTCCTCTTTTCCTTCAAATATTATAATACTAGCCTTCATATACACGCGATGCGTGTGTTAATTTCAAAATTTGTTATTCTATTAGATACTCAATTCGTACTTTATTTATGATTAAACTTAATTGTGAAAAATTCAACCGTAGATGAATTTAGATATATTAATTCGCTAATGTAAAAAAATAAAAAGGTTATGAGTGATTGTTAACATTAATTTTTTTTGAATGAATATTGAACAGAAAGAACAAAAATAATGAGTTGGTTTAACTGAATTAAAGACTATCAAAGGTAGTGAATGTTCAGACTTTTCATGTGCATGTTATGTATGCCATTTTTTTATAAGGTATAAAAATTTTGTCCATTTAATTTTTGATTGAAGTATTTGATGCATATACCATTTTAAACTTGTTTTAAATGGCAAGTTGGAATGAGAATTTTTAAATGATTTGCTTTTGTAATTTTTTTCTTTCCATTAATTAGATCATTAAAGGTATTTTAGTCACTTCAAAAGAGGACAGCATACCTCCTCCCTTGACTTATATAATAGAGATATCCTATGTATGAAAAAAGTCACCTATTATTCCAATAATCACGTATTGTTAATATTTATTTATTTTTGAAATGACACGTATTCTTAATATTAACGTAAGAAAAAACTCAAACCATCTTTTTACTTGTCAATCACATTTATTCGAAAATAATAATTACCTAAATTATATATTTTTTTTCTAAAAGTCACTTTCTAAGATAGTGATAATATTTTTGCAAGTTGGTTTTATAACTTATAAGAGACTGTCTACTTTTAATTTGAAATTAGACAACCTAAGCTCAATATTAAGAAGAGCACGAACAACCTTTCCGAATATAATGACTAGTTTAATTTATTTAGTAACCAGTTTAATCCATTCAATAATCACATTCTTGCATCTATTCAGTGATGATTAGTTTAATCCATTTAGAGACTAATTTAATCCATTCGGTAAGACCCTCGAGTAATTTTTTAGAATAGTCTAACGTAGTAGTTTGAGATTCAAAAACATATAAAGGAAGGGACGACTAGGTTATTACTGTAAGATGTCTAGGGACAGTGTTGGGTTAGAGTGCAGCGAAATGGGCTTATTAGAAATATATAACATTGGATTTGTTCAATTTTATATTAAAATTAGACAACCTATTCTAATAATTTTTGTGACAATGATTTATGATTGAATTTGATAATATGCTTATATTAATAAGTGATGAGATAAGGATAGAAATTCAAATCTACTACAAATAGATAGAAGTATTTCTTTTTTGTGAAACTATGTCAGATCATGCACTTTCGAATAAAATTTTGGTTTACCTGACATTTTTAAAAATATGTTTATATTAATATCACTAATCACTATATTTAACATCATAATTAAGGCATGTTATCTTCGGCATAAAACAGCTGAATTGAATTGAACTGAATTGAACTGAAATGAACTGAATTGAACTGAAATGAATAGTGATATGTGAGAGTAAGAGTATTGTCAAGAGCTGAACGGAACTGAACTGAACTGAACTGAACTGAAAATAAGCTGGGGAGAACAGTCCCTTAATGAGGTATAAATGAGTGATGCGAAACAAACAAAAAATTGAAGTTGTGTATGCACATACCCGTTATAGTAAGTCCCAGACATGGTAATAACGCTATCAGGATGATTATCAAGCCTAGTCATCCACACAAGCTTACCAGTATCTCTTTTGAACCCAAGAACAACTGAAGGTCCATACATTCCAACAATTAGCAAATCACCAGCTATAGTTGGAGTTGCTCTTGATAAAACTAAGGTCCCTTTGAATAGAATTATTGTTGAATTGAGCCCTGTTAATTGGTGTAAATTCTGCTTCCACACAAGAGATCCATCTAATTGTTTTATAGCATAAATGTTACCATCAAAGCTAGAGAAATATATGGTTTCCTCAAATATTGTTGGTGTTGCTGTTGCATAACTTTCAGCTTCGAATTTCCATATCAACTCTAGATTTTGTGCTGTTTTCGGACTTATCTTTGTCTCTTGCTCTGCGAATCGCCGATTGTGAAGGTCTCCGCCATGGTTCACCCATTTACTTTCATATCTTGGCTTCTTAAGAAATTGATATATGCCAAATTAATATGCATATCAGCATATGGTGGGCAATGTATCAATATATCAACTATAAAGACATTATTTATGAGCTCTGATACACAGACACTCTATACGGGTCAACGTGTGGCGGTTACGACACTTCAGGACACTTTCAGATACTATGAATTTTCTTTTGAAGATAAAAAGTGAATTGAAAGGAGACCGGCATAGTTTTTTTTAACTAGAAGACATATTTTCCCTCTTAACCTTACTTTTTCCTTTCAATATCTATAAATCTCTCAAAATACACCCTAATCTACTATCAAAACTGTAAAATATCGTGTTCTCTAACGTTTTCTCCGCGTTTTTTCGCTTTTAGAATTTGCATTTCTCCGTGTCTACGTGTTCCGTGTCCGTGCAACTTAGGTTATGAGAGGCAGCATATATTCTAGCTATATTAGTGGTGTTTTTGGTGTAAGTTTTTTTTGCAGAAAATACAAATGACAGAAACTGAGAACAAGCTAAGAACAGGGAGAAGCTGAGAAGTGAGAAAGATACTTACTTGATCATAAGATTTTGCGGAAGCTGAGACTAGAAAAATTGCAACCAGCAAATTAAGTAGCAAAGGAACTACGCAATCTCGTCTCAAAGCCATGGAAGATCTAATAATGTTAGTCTTGCTACGTACAGTTATATTTATAGACTGAAAAGACAATATAAATTTACATAGATTGAAAAGCCAACATATAAATTTATAATCAACTATCCCTAGATACTTTTTTCTGATTACAGGGACTAGAATAGATCTATTAATCTATACTTTATACAAGCAGTATATAATATTACTTGAAACCATTAATGCGTTGACTAGACTTGGTGTAATAATGTATTAGTAGCTCGTTATCATTAATTTGGGAAAATTGGCTTTCTTACTTTTTTTTTTATTTTAAGGAAATTAAGGGGAAATTATATTAAATAAGCTTTGCCAAAGTGGTAACACTTTGAGAAAAAGAGTCAAACCAAACCAAACAATTTCATAGTTACATAAATAATCCCAACCAGTTAACAAATGGACTACAATATTACCCACTCGCTTAATATGAGAAATAAAAAAAAGAAACAAAATCCCCATCAACCTACTAACATCATCAAAGACACGAAATAACTAATGTTTGCATGTTTTTCACAGCATTAACCACCATAAGAGCATCTCCTTCAAGCTCAAGTCTATCATACCCGAATCTGAGAGCCAACTCCACTTCACATCGAGCAGGCCTCGTGTAAGGTTGCATCCCACCTTGCTGCTACTCTCTTTGTGCCCATCATCACAATACAGTCGCTGTGGTGATAAACAACCACCTCCAAACCAATCTCCCTAGTGCCTTTAGAGAGCCAATTGTAGGCCAACTGACAATAGGGGAACCCGCATCATTCAGACATTCACAAGCTTGAATACATTCCCTGCATGCTTGTAGCTAGTACTCCACCAGTGGGGCCATCAAGATTTTCCAACACAAAAATACATTTGTTGTTATAATGGATGTGAGAGAGAAACAAATATTGAATGCAAAAACAATAAAATCAGACAACATATTTACGTGGTTCACCAATTTGGCTACATCCACGGCAGAGAGAGGGAGAATATTATATTGTGAGAATTGAGAAGAAACCAGATTACAGAGAGAACAGAGTGTTTTTCGTAGTTAAAACCCTAAGATATAAATAAACTATTTATACCCCCATTCAGAAAACGCGTTTCCGCGTTATCGGGCAGCCGCCCGATCTGGCGGTTTTTACTTCTTCCAGACTTCGTTGCGCGCCCGATTGGGCGAGATCGCCCGAGTCGTTGTTCGGTGTCTCGCCCGATCGGACGACCAAGCCCGATGGGATCGGGCGAACTCTTTTTCACTCCAATTCTCAGCACAGTTGCGGGCCCGATCGGGCGGCCTCGCCCGACCCGATCGTGCGGTCTACCCGAAACCCACTTTTGACGCATTTCGTCGAACACATTCAAGGCATAACTTCTACAAATCTCCACCTTGCCTTGAATCCTGTCACAATAACCAGAAAACCAGATGCATTGATCACAACGCCCAGAATCTCCCAAACACCAGATTTGTCCCAAGAAGACAACCATACCAGATTAGTCCCTAAGGACCCAGAATTCCCCAAGAGGGCAACTAACAATCACGAATATTAAGTAAGTCCAAGCAATGTTGGAACTTACTCTGCGGAACCGGCTTGGTGAACATATCAGCAGGATTATCAGCAGTTCCTACCTTCTTCACCTTAATCCTTGTCTCACTCCTCAGAAAATGATATCTGACATCAATATGCTTAGTCCTCTCATGATGGACTTGATCCTTTGCAGACATATTGCACTTAAACTGTCACAGAACACAGTTGCTTGATCATGATGTAGACCCAAATCACTGATTAACCCCTTTAACCAGATCCCTCCTTAGCTGCTTCTGTCAAGGCCATATACTCTCCTCAGTAGTAGACAAAGTTACAGTAGGTGTAAAGTTGCTTTCCAACTCACCACAGAACCACCAAGAGTAAACACATATCCAGTCATAGACCTTCTACCATCACATCTCCAGCATAATCAGAATCAGAATATCCTGCAACTAAGCAAGCCATATCACCTCCATAAATGAGACCAATATCTGACGTACCTCTAAGTACCGAAAAATCCTCTTGACTGCCTGCCAATGCTCCTTACCAGGATCACCCATGAACCTACTAACCACACTGACTGCATGTGCAAGATCCGGCCTAGTGCAAACCATAGCATACATCAGACTCCCTACTGCACTAGCATACGGAACCCGACTCATGTACTCCTTCTCCTCAGCCGACTTAGGTGCAAAAGCCACAGACAAATGACTATTCGAAGCACTTGGAGTATCTATAGGTTTTGCTGTTGACATGCCAAACCTTGACAATATCTTCTCAATATAACCCTTCTGTGACAAGAAAAGTTTCTTCTGATCCTTCCCTATAAATTTCCATCCCCAAAATCTTCCTTGCTGCACCCAAATCCTTCATTTCAAATTCAGCACTGAGAAGTTCCTTCAATTTCTGAACATCTGACTTGTTCCTGGCAGCTATCAACATATCATCCACATATAGCACTAAGTAGATAAAAGACCCATCTGTCAGCTTGTTATGATACACACAACAATCATATGAGCTCCTGTTGTAGCCTAGCTTCATCATATAGCTATCAAACTTCTTGTACCATTGCCTTGGAGACTGCTTTAGCCCATATAAGGACTTCTTCAACTTGCAAACACTGTTTTCTTTTCCTGGAACCTGAAACCCATCTGGTTGAGCCATATATATCTCCTCCTCCAACTCTCCATGTAAGAAAGCTGTTTTTACATCTAGCTGCTCAAGCTCAAAATCCTGATGTGCAACTACTGCTAGTAGCACCCTGATGGAAGTATGTCTGACTACAGGCGAAAAAATCTCATTATAGTCTACACCCTCCCTTTGTGTGAACCCTCTTGCAACCAGTCGAGCCTTATACTTGACCCCTTCTTCAGATGTCATCCCCTCCTTTTTCTTGAAAACCCATTTACAAGTAACAATTTTTCTCCCTGAAGGCTTAGACACAAGCTCCCAAGTCTCGTTCTTATGAAGTGACTCCATCTCTTCCCCCATTGCAGCAAGCCAATGGGTAGACTCCGTACATGTAACTGCTTCCTATAGGTTGATGGCTCATAGACATCCACCTCTTCAGCAACCTGCAGTGCATAAGCTACCATATCTTCAAACCCATATCTAGTTGGAGGTTTACCAAAATTTGTCCTTATAGGACGTTCCCGTGCCAGGCTAGGCGCCTCCTCACTAGGCGTCGAAGATGATGGTTCTTCAGAACCAATGTGTTGATGATCATCACTCTCATCATGAGTGACTTGCTGCTCCACCTGTTTATCAACACTACTACTATCTGACTTCAATGGACATCACAGTAGGATTAAACATAGAATTTTCATCAAAGACTACATTTCTACTAAGTATAACCCTTTCTCAGATGGAGACCAGATTCTATAACCCTTAACTCCATCTCCATAACCCACAAACACTCCCCTTTTAGCCCTTGGTTCTAGTTTTCCTTCATTCACATGATAGTAGACATTACAACCAAAAACTCGCAAATCTGAGTAATCTGCAGGCTTACCTGACCACATCTCATATGGTGTTTTGAGATTGATCCCAGAATGAGGTCCACGATTTATCAAATAACATGCTGTATTGACAGCTTCTCCCCAGAACTTCAGTCATACCAGCATTAGAGAGCATGCACCGAGCTCTCTCCAGAAGTGTCTGATTCATCCTTTCTGCTACACCATTCTGTGTGGTGTATTTCTGACAGTGTGATGCCTAGCAATCCCTTCATTTTACAGAACTCATTGAACTCAGACAAACAAAATTCCAGACCATTATCAGTTCGTAGCCTTTTGATCTTCTTCCCAGTTTGATTTTCCACTAATGCCTTCCACTGCTTAAAATTCTTGAAAGCTTCACCTTTTGACTTCATGATAATCAACCAAGTCATTCTTGAATAATCATCTATGAAAGAAACAAAATACCTGTGACCTCCAAAGACTCCACGCGTGAAGGACCCCAACAATCAGAGTGGATATAATCCAGAGTACCTTTTGTTCTATGAATGCCCTTAGGAAACTTGCTACGATGTAATTTCCTAAGAACACAATGCTCACAAAACTCCAGGTTTGTGACCTTATGGCCACACAGAAGATCTGCCTTGGAGAGGATTTGCATTCCTCTCTCACTCATATGACCAAGTCTCATGTGCCATAGCTTGGTCATATCCCCTTCTGAACCTCAGACGATGCAATAGAAGCTGAACCTGAGATAGTAGAACCCTGCAGAACATACAAAGTACCACGCTTGACCCCCTTCAAAACCTCCTTTGAACCCTTGCAGACATACACAATTCCACCACTCCCTCTGAAACTGAAACCCTTACTGTCTAGTAGACTAAGTGAAATCAGATTGTTGGTCATCTGTGGAACATGCTAACATTTTTCAAAGTATAAAATATCATCATGAGTCGGATCTTGATAGAGCCTATTCCAACTATCTTACAGACTGCACTGTTAGCCATCGAAATATTCCCCCATCTACCTGCTCATAAGTAGTAAACCACTCCCTATGAGGACTCATATGATATGACGCTCCAGAATCAAGAACCCACACATCACTATATGTTTTCTCATTTGCCACTAGAGCAAGGTCATCCTCAGAATTCGAATTTTCTGCTGCAACAGCAGCAGAACCAGACCCAGATTTTTCTCCTGATGCTTCTTTTTAGGACATTCCTTCTTCCAATGCCCCTTTTCCTTACAGTAGTTACAGATATCATTAGGTTTAGGACCCCCTTTAGAATTTCCAGATTTCTTAAAATTCTTTTTACCATGTCCTTTACCACCACTACTACTGGCCACTAACCCAGAAGACTGATTTTCTGTACTACTACCAGATGCCTTATGGCGCAATTCCCTAGTATGCAAAGATGATCTAACTTCTTCTAGGGACACAGAATCTTTACCAACAATGAAAGATTGCACAAAATTTTCATACGATATAGGTAAAGAAACAAGCAGAATTAAAGCGGCATCCTCATCCTCCACCTTCACATCAATATTACGCAATTCTAATAAAATTGTATTTAATTGATCAAGATGATCTCTAAGAGGCATACCTTCCTGCATTCGCAGACTGAACAGACGTTGCTTCAAAAGCAACTTGTTGGTTAGAGATTTTGTCATGTACAAACTCTCTAATTTCAACCACAGACCAGATGCGGTTTCCTCCTCCGCGACTTCAGTGATTATGTCATCTGCCAGACACAACATAATCTTGAATGAGCTTTCTCCTCCAGAACGGCCATCTCAGCGGTGACTAATCCGTTGCTTTCTTTGCCAACGGTGCCCACAACCCCTGTTGCTTCAGTAAGCCCGCATCTTGATCTGCCACAGACTAAAACAATTCCTCCCAGTAAATTTATCGATTTTGACATTCACCCCAGACATCTTTCTCACACAGATCGATAACCAAAGCTCTGATACCAATTTGTTATAACGGATGTGAAAGAGAAACAAATATTTAATGCAAAAACAATAAAATCAGACAACAAATTTACGTGGTTACCAATTTGGCTACTCCACGGCAGAGAGAGGGAGAATATTATATATTATGAGAAGAAACCAGATTATAGAGAGAACAGAGTGTTTTTTGTAGTTAAAACCCTAAGATATAAATAAACTATTTATACCCTTGTTCAGAAAACGCGTTTCCGCGTTATTGGGCAGCCGCCCGATCGGGTCGGGCGACATCTGCCCGATCGGGCGGTTTTTACTTCTTCCAGACTTCGTTGCGCGCCCGATCGGGCGAGATCGCCCGAGTCGTTGTTCGGTGTCTCGCCCGATCGCGAACTCTTTTTCACTCCAATTCTCAGCGCAGTTGCGGGCCCGATCGGGCGGCCTTGCCCGACGGCGGTACCCCAAAACCCACTTTTGACGCATTTCATCGAACACATTCAAGGCATAACTTCTACATTTGTTGCGGCAAAACCAAGCAGCCCACATTAAAGAGCTTAAAGTACGAAGTTCTTCCCGGGAAGTTTTACTCACAAGCCATTTGAAAGTTCAAACAATCTGCAAACAAGGAACTTGGGGCATTGGAGATGAGATCAGTAAAATTACTAACCTGCCATATAGCTTTTGTGTGTTAGCACGCAAAAAGGGAATGTAAATTGTTTCATTTAAATCGTACAAGTAGATGAATCACAATTCACAAATAGGTCTTGAGAAAAGCCTTTCCCTAACCGCCAAGCTTCCCTTGTATGCTCTCCAAATAAAGTGGTTTAGCTTCGACTTAACTGTGAATATTCCATTGCTTGTTGGCCACCAAAAACGTTCGTCAGGAGGCCATAACCGAGATAAGGGGATATTCACGATAAAGTTCAACGTAATTAAATGCCTATATATAGATGTACTTTATTCACTTTTAAATACGACTAACAAAAGCTAAATAAATTCTAAGTATTTTGTCAAAGTTTGTAAAGTGTGTTCAAAATTTCTAAATTGTCTAAGTTGTCTTAAATATTGGAATGTCTATTCTTACCGAGTTGTAATTAGGGTAGAAAGAATTTGTATGAATTCCTAAGACTTCGAGCTAATCTTTTGTTGAAATAGTATAAAAATAAAATGTGATAAAAGGAAATGATGGTTTGGAAACTCTGAGTTTGTAGAAGAACTGATTGATTTTATTTACAAATCTCTATTATATAAGCCAAGAGGGGAGCTATGGTGTCCCCTTTGCAAAGACTTTTTAACCCTTCATCCAATAAAAATACTTACATATTAAGATTTTGAGATTTTCCTCAATCATAGTCCTTCCTAATTTAAAATATGTTTATCAAAAGAAGTTCAAAATAGCTAAAATAAACTTTCATAAAAATAAGTGTAGTGAAAGAAAGAGTTTATGATTGAAGAACAAATTAAAATAACTAAAGCAGTTTTCAAATCAATTACAAAATCAAAGACATAAATTTTAATTTTACCTAAACTTTGAAATGCAATAATAATACCAACACCCATTAACAAGTAATAAAAATACCAAGAAAACAACTTCTTCATCAAGTAATTTTTATATCTTGTATTTACACCAAACGATATTCAATTAAAACTAATGATTATTGTAAATTACATTCTTCAAAATTACATTTAAATGAAATTTAATGATAACCGCCAAAATAATCCACGCACGCATCGCGTGGAAAGAAGGCTAGTTAAAAATACATCAACTCATAAACTAAATGTATAAGCTGATGGATTTTATGTATGAGCTAATGGATTTTACGCATCAAATATATATATATATATAATATATATATATATATATATATATATATATATATATATATATATATATATATATATATATATATATATTATATATATATATTATATATATATAGAGAGAGAGAGAGAGAGAGAGAGAGAGAGAGAGAGAGAGAGAGAGTCGGGATCCGGTGAGAATAAAGAGTTATGTGAGAATAGATAGATATGTGAGAATAAATCACAACCGTTAGATCTTAGAAACCTAAGGGCTGCGATTTTCCCAGCTCTAACAATCAAACACATCATTTTTTGGCAATTTGATCATTCCAAGCGTGGAAAACAACAACTTTCAGATAAAAAAATTGAAAACCATATCTCTCATCATGGATCGAAGATTGCACACAAAAATCTAAACTTTTCTCTTTGATCGAAAACCAAGCGTGCATGCATTAAGTGTTTGTTCGATTCATCAATTCATACAACTTTTGGTGTTACTTAGCTGCTATTTTTTCAATCATCATCAGGTAAGAAATTCTCAAATCTGAACTTTTCTCAATCTGAAATTTTGTCTCTAATCGAAATCTTGATTGTTCCAGCTGAAATATAAACCTCATTCATGGTATTATTCTTTCAATAAAAATAATTCATGGAATTCAAATTTTTAGAACTGATGTGCTTATATTCTACTCTTAATTCATAGATTTCCAAATTGTAAGCTATTTTCACATCATTCAGTAGAAAATTAGGTGTTTTAAAGAATATACTCTATGGTGATAGGAGGTGACTGGAACTTTTGTTCAATCATGTTCTTCTATATATGTCGTTTTATTCAAGTGGGTTGCACTACTTCTTTAGATGGGTAATGGATCTGAGTTTGGGCCATATACATCACTAGTACACTACATGTACATCACTAGTACATTATATGTACATTAAATCTCATATACTAAGTAACAAGGATAGTGACACTAGAAGGAGAAAAAGATATAGGGAGATAAGGAAAAGGCAATTAAGAAAAATCAAAAGAAAAAGAGGTTATGCAGCACATGTGGAAAGATTGGATACCCATAACTTTTGAAAATGCCTGTCAAAGTTTCCTACTTGATTTAAGTTAAATAGAAACTCATTTCTATTATAACTTAATGATATTTATTCTGTTTACTGGTAGCAGGTCAGTCTACTAGTCTTTGAATGCTAATTTTTTGCTTTCATATATGTTATTGTTGCCTTTTTACTAATGTCTAATTTCTGATGTCTACTTTGTCTAATGTACATCATATCCTTATTGCATAAACATCACGTGTATATATATTCCAAGGCACACATTATAATTTTTATGGTTTTCATTCTTCCTATTTCAATACCTTTTTTCATATATAATAGAATAATGTATATAGATATATATGGGAAATAAAGAACCTGAGATGCTCTATTCTTGCTTATTATGTGAAAGAATGATCTTAGTTCTTGAGTTCCTAAAATGCTTTCGGCTTACTTAAGAAGATTTTTGTGTCATATATATGTAGATGTTGTTGATGATTGTAGCGGACTTGCTCCTGCTCAAGAATTTTGTTATTAGTGCAATGTGCAAAGTCATGCTCAGCATTCATCCAAAATTAAACTGGCAGGAATATTTGTGCAATTTTTAGGCAACTCCTAAGAGTCTATTTTTGGCATGGTTTTATAGAAGACTCCAAACTGCAAACAAATTAATACAATGGAGAATAATATGTAATCATATGTTTAGTGAATGTCTATGTTATAATATCAGATTTTAGTTAGTTTCTGCTCGAAAAGAACAAGGTTGGATTACACTTTGTATTTCGGAGTAGTGATGTTAAGCTCTTCTAGGAAATATTCGTAGCCTTGGCACTTTTGCGGATTGTTTTGAAGTCCCCACTTTTGTGATCCATAATTATCCTAATTTAGGAAAGAAAGCAACATTTTTCTTGCTTCGGCTATCACATGTATATGACACGTGTATGTCCTTGCTCGTAATGTTTTGCTTTTTATAGTCAGGTATTGTTGTGTTGACCCTTTTTTCCACTTGGACTTTGTTTTTTTTTGGCAAAGTGACGTTAGATCAACTGGCAACAGATGAAGATGTGTTTGTGATAGTAGTCAGCTGCGTACGTTGGCAGCGCATGATCAGAACAATAACTGCTTTACAGCCTGTGATTGCACCTCTGGTAATTTCCAACTATTGTTATATATTCTCACATAGATTCTACGACAACTTGGAACTACTTGGTGTTTGGACTACTATGTCAAAAACCTACCACTTGCAAATTACATGTATCGAACATGACATGGCAATTATGTTTACCAGTCCTTGAATGTACTTTTACTTGGTTCACATGAATTACGGCATGATAGAGTGGAGTGCAATAGAAACCAATTGGTATACTAATCGATGGCTTGAATGTACATTAAAGATGGCTTCAATGTACATCATTGATGGTCTGAAAGTACATCACTATGATCAAACCTATGGTATGATGGTGGCTTTATAGAAGTTTACTATTGTGTTTTTTCTCAATGTATGTGGATTTGTTAACTGCAAGCCATAGCTTGTCCTATGCCACGCTCGAAGTCACCTCAACTAAGAATAGTTAGAAGCTAACATGTCAAAATTTTACTCTTCATCCTTTACCAAACAAACTGGAATAAAGAGGTGAGCGAAAAAGTTTTGATTTACTACCTTATTACACGTTTTATCTAAAAGTCCTGAATTTGGTGATATGTGCTCTTGTAATCTAAAACTTCGCACATTAGAATTAGTCAATAATATTTGATAGTATGCAGTAACCTGAGCACTTGATGCTTCATTACTTGGTTGTGACAGTTGATTACGTGGAAGAGAGGTTTAGTGTTAGACTAATGCTACATATTAATACCTAATTCTGTACTTATGAGGGGTGGTTGGCTACGTGCAAAGTGTGATCGGTCACCGATGTATTTAAATCCATATATGAAGTTTCATTATAAGCTTAAATAATAGTTGAAGTTAATTCTCGTGTAATGTTGATGCTTTGAACCACTTAGCATGTGAAGATGGTATCCTTAAGTTCTAGTCATTTAATTCCTCCCTTTAATTGTATGAATACCTCTCCAACGGACCTGATGGAAATCTCATGGTTTTTGTTGTTACTGGAAGCCGGTTACTTATGTAGCATTGTTTATGGAATGTTGACAGGACTCTGAACTTCTGATTTTATGTTTCATGGTGGTAAGTAGGAGTGAGATATAAGCTTAAGTTAGTTGGGAAATAGAGTGCGAGGAGCTGTATATATAATTGTCCCATGGAATCATAGATGAATTTTAGAGCATGGTAGACTGGTTGTAACCGCAACTTCCCCCATTCTCAATGATTTTGCATAAGATCAGGCGTATTTGGCAGCTTCTTTAATTACTAATTCCATTCACTAGCTTGATTAACTTTATTCATGTCTCAGATGCAATTCTGTCTTGTTAATTGGTTCATCGTCTTTGGCCCCCTAAAGTGTAAAACTAGTTTTCCTGTATCAAACATAATGGGGTATTTGATTAGAGGATGTGTTTTGTGAATCCTCCAATACAATTTCGGAAATGACAACCATATGAACCATGAATGGAAGTGTTTTGACAGATATTCCTCAAAGAAGGAGAATCCGTTTTTAGATGGTAAGCAATAATAGGATTTGGATAGTCAATACCCTAAGATTCTAAATCTTTCGAAAGATCAAATTGCAACATGTAGATGGTAAAATGCGATGTCACTTACTTTAACAAACCCTACGATTTGAGCTTCGAAGCGGGGTTCCCTGCATCAGATTATAAGAAATTATTATTATATTTCAGTAAGCATGTTATCTTTTTTTTAAGGAGGTAATAAAATATTAGTCTTTTGTTCTTTTTTATCTCTTTTTAGCTTGATTTATCTTAATGCAGATTTACTATATGATAATATGTTTATGCAGGGATGGGCAATATTGAAAGCGTCATTGGAGACCAAAGTTGTGCTGACTTTTGTCTTCCTAACTAGAACCATGAATTAAGATTTCTTAGCACTATTTTTGAAATCAAGGAAAGTTATTAAATAGATATTTGAAGACATTAGCTACGACAAGAGTTGTTGGATTGTAATTCCTTTGTACTTACTTATCAAATATTTGTATATATAGATATACTATGTATGAGTGTTTGTAATTAATAAAATCCTTTCTGTTTCTCTCTTTCTCTCTTTCGTTTGCTTTCTTCCCTTATTATCTCTCTATTTCTCTTAAATTGTTGGGTATGATTTCATTATCTAACTTGAGCTACTGTTACAATATATCTAAACATCTAAAGATCAAATCGAGTGCCCCAACAATACTAATTAATAGTTTGAATAAGCCTCTCCTCTCCACAAATATGATTTTATTTGGTTACTAACAATACTATGTACAGTGGAAAACCAAGAACTAGTGTCGATCGAGATACCCTTATATGTTTGGTGAAGAACAATTAACTGAATACGAAAAAGGTGCTACAAAAAAATTGCCGAATCTTGCACACACGCTCTGTAAGAGACATGAATCATTATGTTTCCTAGAGTACATCACAGTGGCTTAAAAGTACATCACCAATGACTTAAAACTACATCACCAATGATTTAAAAGTACATCACCAATTACAAATCTTTTGTTTTAGAATCTGAAACACATAAAGTAATAGCAACAACAAAGTTTGATAAACACAACTACAAGAAGGGAAATTTTTTTTTGATCTCAAATCTCATGCACAACTAAATTCCAAAAAGAAACACCCTGCATACATGAAATTCTCTGTATATATAATTTAGAGATTCTAAACTTGTAAAAGTCTAAATTTTTTTCCTTTCTTTACAAAAAATTTGGCAAATTTCTCCCAAATACATGAAGGTGTTCAAGTCACTCGCTCATCATCACCTTAGCATTCTTGAAACATAATTGTTTTGACCATCCGAAGTCATCCTTGAAGATCTTTTCTTAGGCTAGAATCCTATGAAGAAGTTCCTTTCCCCATAAACATTTTTGAGTACATCATTGCATAAATACCGCCATGAACAATATGAATATGCTCATATGATCTCCAATCTCCAACACATTTTGATTAGCTTTAGGTTGAAATTGATTATCTTTCCGGCTCTTGGATCACCACTTGACGCCAAAAGGTTAGAAAAAGTCGTAGCCTGCGAATGCAGATTATTAATGGTACAATAAACTATATTAATAAAAACACCTGCAATAAGACAATAAGGTAAGATATTAAGTATGGTTATTGTCTTGCCGACACTGAAACAAGGCACATACATAATTAATCTTTAAATATTGATCAAAGTAGGAAGAAGCAAGCACTCAAGTAACCAATAATTCTGAAAATAAGCATAGGTTGCAAATAGAACTTGTTGAAGTAGAAATTTCGAAAGGTCGAAAAACGTAAAGTGAAATAACACCGCATCGTTCCAAAGCTATTCTAAGGCAAAACTCCTTCCTGCATTCACAAAAAAAATTCTTCTGTATTTTGTTTCCTACTCAGCTATAATAAGTCAATCTGTACAAATACCAACACATCATATTTAGCTAGCTAAAAGCTAAAGACACACAGATGTGAAAGCCATATACCAATACATCACATGTACATCAAATCTTTACCACACATACATCATAGGTACACTATAAGTATATTGAATCTCATATATGAGAAATTTCAAATAACATTGAACCATTGTAATTTTCTGCAATAAAAGACTCAAAAGCACCTATATATTTTCTTATAGTGTTGCTCCATCGACAATTCAGTAATCCTAGGCACAAACTATAGTAAAAATCTAGAGCCACCAACCTCATGTTGAAGAATATTTCACCGCTGCCTTCACACAAACCTTTTCTTCTCCAAAATTAGAAACCTTTTTTTTAGCATTAACTTATTCATCTTGACTAACTTCTAGCCAAGATTTTGATATAGTATTAGTTACAGGGTAACTATTCTATCACTTAAGATGATCGATTGCAACTAGGGTAAGAAGAGTTGATTAGCTATGCATATGCATGCTACGTGGGAACTAAACAACCCCATACCTTTAATTCGGATCAGTCATTCCAATTTATATAATAGACCTGGAGTATTGATGACAGCCTAGGGTAGCAACAAATAAAGTTATATCCTTATTATGGGATTGAGACATCGCTTACTTCTATACGATGAATCAATATATAGGGATCCCATATATTTAAAGTTGTTAAAACTATAATGTTTCTCACACGATTTGATGCAGAGCAATAGGTAATGCAAACTTGGAGATTGGCCTTCAAATATCCCCAATTGCATATAAACAAACCGAGGACATCTCCATTAAGGATCATACGAGAATTCTTATTGATGTAATTTCATTCACTCAAATCTTAGAACATAAATGCTTGTCAATTCGAGAATTTGTTGGAGTTTCAGCTAATTCTTGGGAAAATATAGCTAGTCTGTATTGTTGTAAATTCTGTTCTGTGTTATTATATCATAGGGAGAACTTGTGCACCAAGAGATGCCCAATGCGAGGTTACAGAACACCAACAATTAACTCATATAAAAATATTATATCATTGCCAATAGGTCTGAATTAATTGGTTAATTATACACCAATCTTAGTTATTCTAGTCACTTAAAGTATATTGGTAGCTAGCTAGAGTTATTATAGTCCACCTGAATCCATTAAAAAAGAAAAAGAAAAAATAACAGTTTCATAAGATATGTGCAGCAACATTTTTCAGTAGCGATCTGCTTATCAAGCTTACATCCATTGATAAGATTCTAAAGAAAGAGACCTAGCATGTTATTCTGACTATTTCAAGAAAGGTTAGTAAGGAATTGAATTGCAAATATGGCACCAAGACTTAATTCGAAACTTGACTGACGAGGAGCAATAATTTTGTACTTAGAGCAATTAAAAAGGATGTGAGGCCAAAGTCATATAAATAAAGCCTACTTGCATCACAGAATTAAGAAATTCTTATCCATATCTGGATCTTATCTCATGAGCAGTGGCATCAATATTTGTGCTTCTACTTCAAAAACTCTTCCAGTGCTCTTTATCAAGTTGATGCAAATAACAACAACATAATAAGCTCAATAAGTTTACTCATAGGTAACATATTCTTGGATTGCAGAACTTATTCAAAAAAAGTGCACTCTAAATTCAAGGTTTAGCCCTTTCCCACTATTACAAGAGACACAACAGCTAGAAGCCTAGAACAATATGCCCATATTTTTTTTTGCTCCTGGTTAAACCATCTGGAGTCTCACAATCAGCAAAAAGAATGCATCATCCAACTAGTTTTTGTCGAATTTTTATTTTTATCTCAATATGACTGTCGAAACTTCCAACTTAAACAACCCTTTTTACCTTATCAATAATCTCAAGCTACTTATCAGAATATTATTAATAATCTATATTTACATTATCAATAATCTCAAGATACACATTAGTTATCCATAACTCATTATTAAATGATATAACTAATGGTGGCTGAATAATACATCACCAATGGCTTAAATGTACATCACCACTATCTTATAAGTACATCATCCATCACCACTAGCTTAAACATGGAGTCAAGCTAAAACACATAAACACCATATTACGCAACAAGTATGGAAGTTTAGAGCACTTCAACTTTTACCTTATAAAGTTCTAAATCCAAAATGAGATAAAATGAAAAACTAAAGCAAATAGGCAAACTTAGAATAATCACATTTTCATAGCTTAATTTCAAAATAACAACCTCAAATTATGAAATTGAAACCCTAAATTCTGAGATATAACTGAAAAATAGAGCCAAAAAAATACTAGTTTGAATCTTGTTCGAGCTTCAATGCAGAAGTTTGGATCTTGCCGAGCTTCAATTGAGGACGAAATTGCTAAATTGCTATAGTAAGTCGAGCTACTTGAATTTGTTTGAGCTTCAATGGAGGACGGAATTGTGGGTTTTTGCTATAGTAGGTGAAGCTACTGTATGTTAGGAAGTGATTTTTTTTTTTTGCGTTTAGTAAAATGTAATTGTGAGCCGTTTGATTAGAATGATCCAAGGGCAGAGGTTTATTCTCATATAACTAGGTATTCTCACATATACATGCTATTCTCACATGATTAAATCCATACTCTGGTCCAAGGGCGTCTTACAAAGCCTAACCAAAGGATCAGCCTCACATGCTCCCAAAGGACCCACCAGTTCCTTATTGAGACAAAACAACTTTACCATAAAAAGGGGACAACTTTCCTCATTACCAAGGTGTTCCCCAAAAGTGTTTCCTGTTTGGGAATCCCTCAACACTATAAATACCAACAATCTCATCAATGAACAGGTATTGAATTCCCACCTAACAAAACCAGAGCATCTCTCTCTCTAGACGCACTCACTTTCTCTTTCTAGCCTGTCATTAACTAGTTTTCCTTGTTTTCCAAGACTTCAATCGACAAGACTCGGGATTATATTCCAACTCGAGATTTGACTCTCACCCGTAATACATTACTGTTTTGACTAGTTTCTTACCCGAAACAGTTTGGTGCCGTATATGGGGATACTACATCTCAAAGTCACATATCGAGAGCAACATGGCACCCCAAAGGAAGACAATCTGAGCTTCTCTCTCGCGTCAACCTACACCGATTTAGTCCCAACAACCCCACGTGCTAGTCGAATCCTTGGCTATAGACGATGAAGGATCAACCCCCTAAAATGAAGAGCACTCCATCCCCTAGGAACCATCTCACTCGGCTCCCGTAACAATGGATGATATAGAAAGGATAACCTAGCAGCTGAACGCTAATTTGCAGCGAAGTTTACAGGAGCTCATAGAGCGAATCCCCCAACTAAATCAAGGGGCACCCTGAGAGATTACTCAGGCAGAAGAACGGGACATGAATGGTCTCATCGCTCACGTTCCTACCCGGGACGGCCAACGAGCGAGGAGAGAGATGTCCCGACAGGCTAACTCTGAAAGGACACTGAATTCGGACGACCGACGGATCATCGAGGAAAATCACAGGCGAAGGATGGAGCAGGATGATAATAAATTACTCAACAACAAAAGAAGAGCAGTCTGAGAAAAGACTCATCTAGAGGAACAAGCTCACTCTCGGATCCCCCAGAGGAGGAGAGAAGGATCCCCCCTCAGGTCCAAGAAGACAAGGGTCGAGGACGAAGGAGACTCCGGACACCCCCCGAAATAAGACTCCCGTCCTAATCAACCGAGGAGTACTCAACTTTATGACTCCTTTCAATCGGGAGATCATGGATGTCCCTAATTCGGGAAAAGTTTAAAGTACCTTCGATCGAGCCAATACTCGGGTAACAACAATCTTGAGGATCATATGGCGGCTTATAAAACCCAGATGAGTGTGCAAATTGGGTGCAATGCCTCTAGGTGTCGGTACTTCCCAACAACCCTCAAAGGATTGTCCCTCAGCTGGTTCTCGGGTCTCTTTCCTGGCGTTATCACCAACTTTTCAGTGTTAGAAGCATTGTTCCACCAACACTTCATCGTCGGACGCTGACATAAGAAGACAAGCATTCACTTAATGTATATCAAGCAGCATGAGCACGAAAGCCTAACTGACTATATCAAGAGGTTCAGTGAAGAGTTGTTGAAGATTTTTGATCTTCAAGATGGGGTGGCTTTCACCGCCTTAATGTCGGAACTCTGGCTTGGAAAGTTCAGATGGTCCCTGGTGGAGAATGAAGTCACCACCTTCACGAAAGCCATGAGTCGGGCTCAAAAGTTCATCAAGGCCTTAGACATTTGCAAGCCTGTCGGAGAGAAGTCAAAGAAGAGAAAGGAAGAAATCCCTTACCGGGAATCCAACAAGAGCGCAAAGAACAACCAACAACTTCTCTTGAGAGCTGCGGATAATGGCAATGATCCCCGTTTCAACAGAAACAGACACGAGATCTACCTTGACCTGAAACACAAGTCAGTATTGCCCATTCCTCCCCCATAAGAACCTCAAAGGAAAGGAGGGATCAGAGACTATGGTGTGAGTATCATCGGGAATGTGGCCATACCACAAAGGACTGTCGGGCACTGAAGAAGGCCTTAAATCACTTAGCCGATCAAGGAAAGTTGAATTGATACATCAAGCACTCACGAGATGAGAAGGGAACAAAAAATGACAGTGATAACACCGACGGATATGTCAGGTGATAGCAGGAGGCCATGGCTCGGGCGGCCCAATTGGTCGATCCTGCAAGGCTCGCCTTCAAGCAATGAAGAAGCATGTTTTAGAAATTGAGCGAGTGAAGGTGGGGTGTCCAGTTAACGTTTGGGGAGCCTGACCGGCACATTCATACCGACTCATCCACATCCCAAATCAGAATGAAGACAACTATCATATAATCTTGTACCGTGGTATGACGACCCCCTCGTGATAGAAATGAAAATCGCCAACTCCTAGGTTAAGAGGATCTTAGTCGATAGTGGTTTCTCAGTTTACATTAGTACCCTAGACTGTTTGCGCAAGCTTAAGTACACCGAGAAGGATGTTACCCGGACCAGCCAGCGACTAATAGGCTTTGAGGGGAGGATCTGTCTATCCTCTCGGGTTTGTGAAACTGGCGGTAATACTCGGGGGAGAGAGGGAAGGGAAGAAGCCTACTAGTAGACTATCTGGTGGTCGATACGCCGCTACCTTACAATGCCATCATGGGTAGGCCCACAATGAACAAGATCAAAGCGGCCATCTCGGTATACCAGCTACTCTTATAATACAAACACAGATGAAGGACAAGTCAAGAAAATATATGGGGACCAACAAACTGCCCGAGAGTGTTATACAAACAGTTTCAAAATGAATACATAGGAGGAACTTAATGAAAAGAAGAGGAAGAGAGAAGACCCTGTAGACACTCCACTGGTCTCGGGGTCTACATTTCTGAAAATCCGAAGTCGTAGAGCAACCCCAGTCGCTCAATGAGGATGAAGAAGTAGTGATCGACGAAGACCTCGGGCAGGTGTTGAGGATTGGCACAAGCCTCAGTCCCAAGATTAGGGAAAAACTCAGCAATACCTTGCAAGATTACAAAGATGTGTTTGCCTACTCCACCTCTGACATGCAGGGCCTGGACCCCAACTTTGCATCCCACGAGTTCAATATCAAAGAAGGATTCCGCCACATCAAGCAGAAACCAAGGCATCAAGGGCTTGAGAGGAATGTAGCAGCAGCTGCAGAAGTCAAGAAGTTGCTAGAGGCGTGAATCATTAAGGAGTGCTAATACACAGAGTGGCTGGCCAATGTGGTACTGGTAAAGAAGGATAGCGGAGCTTCGCGCATGTGTGTTGACTTCACTGACTTAAACAAAGCCCGTCTTAAAGATAATCAACCCCATCCAAATATTGACAGGCTAGTAGATTCAACCAACAGTCACAAGCTGCTCAGCTTTATGGATGCCAATGCAGGATACCATCAGATCCTGATGGCGGAAAAGGACCAAATACACACTACATTCTTTACAGCTATTACTACAAAATGATGTCCTTCGGGCTAAAAAACGTAGGAGCTACCTACCAACAAACAATCACCAAGGTCTTTGAGGAGCAACTCAGGAGAAACATACAAGTATACGTGGACGACATGACTGTCAAGAGGAAGAGGAGTGTGGACCACATCAGGGATCTGGCAAAAACTCTAAACACCCTACGACGCCATGGCATGAAGCTGAATCCGAAGAAATGTGTGTTCGGGGTGAAAGGGGGGAAGTGCCTCGGGTTCCTGGTGGATGAGAGGGGAATTGAGGCAATCCCCGACAAAATCAATGCAATTTTGAACATGCCCTCTCCAAGAAATGTAAAAGAAGTTAAGAGGCTCACATGGTGCCTAGTAGTGTTGGGCCGCTTCCTATCCTGCTCAGCGGACAAGAGCCTACTTTTCTTCAGAGTGCTCAAGAGGAACGAGTTTGATTGGATAACGAGGCGGAGCAATCTTTCCAACAGCCGAAACAACACTTGGCGACCTTACCCAAGCTCATATCCCCCTTGCCGAGGGAAAACACTCTACATTTATCTATCGGTCTCAGAATATGCTCTCAGCTTCGTGCTTGTGGCAGAGAGAGAAGAGACTCAACACCCGGTTTATTTCATCAATCATGCATACTGAGGGGATGAAGCTCCATATAGCCAGACGGAGAAAATAGTTTTTCCGTTAGTAATGGCAAGTCGAAAGTCGAAACCATACTTCCAAGCACACCCCATCAAGGTTCTCATCGGACAGCCTATCAGGAAAATGATCGAAAACAAGAATCACTCAACGCAGCTGACCGAATCGGTGGATCAATTAGCGGATTTCGGACTAAAGTATGAGCCTCGAAGAGCAATCAAGGCCCAGGCCTTAGCATATTTCATTAGTGAATGGAGCTCCCGACCCATTGATAGAGAAGAGATAGTATCGTGGGAACTACAAGTAGTCGGCTCTGCCACCAAATCGGGGAGTGGTGCCAGACTGGTAATCACCCCCCACTCGGGGATAAGATGGAATACGCAGTAAAATTCAACATTCTGGCCTCTAACATTGAGGCGGAATACGAAGCCCTAATCCTCAGTCTCTAGATCTGTATCAACTTGGGAGCCTAGGCAATAATGGCCAAATTCGATTTGCAACTTATAATGGGGTACGTCTAAGCGGAGTACGAGGCTAAGGAGGATAATATGAGGATGTACCTCAATAAGAAACAGATCTCATCAGGCAGATGTCCTCATTCAACATTCATCACTTCTCGAGATCGAAAAATTAGCAAGCAAATGCGTTGGCTCGTATGACAAGCTTGGCGGAAGGATTCACGCCACGAACCATCATCTGGGAAGTCCTAGAACAACCGAGCATTAAATCACTCCAAATCCACACTTTAAATAGAAAAAATACCTGGATGGAGGAAATCATAAGCTACCTACGGGACAACACGCTACCCCTGAGAGAGAAGGAAGCAGAAGCCTTAAAGAAGAAGTCGGGACGGTTCATTTGACATGAAGGGAACTTTTACAAAAAGTCCTACACTCACCCTTTGTTGAAGTGTGTTACATCCTTTGAAGGTATTACTGGCCTACGCTCAAGGAAGATGCCATTGAGTTATTAAAGAAGTGTCCGAATTGCCAACTCCACGGAGATATTCCTTGGGCCCCGACCAACCCCATTACAATAACCATACAAGAAGTTTTACGTTTTGATAAGTGGGGGATGGATTTAATAGGACCCTTTCCCGCAACATCGGGGCAAAGGAGGTTCCTACTTGTAGCCATCGACTACTTCACCAAATCGGTAGAAGCAGAACCACTTGCCTCCATCACCAACAAATAAGTTCAGAAATTCATATGGAAGAACATAATCACTCGTCTCGTTATTCCGAGGACACTCATCTCGGGTAACGGGAGATAATTCAATAGCGGGTTAACACGGGAGTATTGTTCTAGATTCGGGATTCATAGGTTGTCAGCAGTTTCTCGAACGCAGACAAATGGTCAAGCAGAGGCTGCAAACAAAGTATTGCATAATGGGATTAAGAAACCATTGGAGGGGGCCAAAGGGTCCAGGATTGACGACCTCCTGAGAGTACTCTGGTCAGCAGGAACCATAGTGAAAAAGACCACGAGACATTTGCCTTTCAACCTAGTCTATGGTAGCGAGGCTGTCCTACTGGTTGAAGTTGGGATACCTTCCGCGAGGATGATTTTCTACGAGCACGACACGAACGAGGAGGAAAAGAGGGTGAACCTTGATCTACTACCTGAATCAAGAGGCAATATCCTGCTTAGATCAATCCCCAACAAGCAACGAGTGTTCAGACAATTCAACCTTCGGGTGAAGGCCAGACCCATTCATATTGGCGACTGGATAGTTATAAAGGTCGAAGCAACAGGACTGGCGCATGTAAAGCGAAAGCTCGGGACAAAGCGGGAAGGACCTTACAAAGTCATATAGGTGATCAAACCGGGAACATACCAACTAGAATCTCTAGAAGGAACCCCGCTAGTCAGGCCTCGAAATGCAGACAAAATGAAGAGATACTTCAACTAAACAACTCTAATGTAACTTGGCCACACTTGAGCCATCATTTGTGTTAGGCCACATTTGAGCAACACTTAGTTAACCACAACTTGGGCTAACCTGCTATTCCTTATTAGAGGTGGCGGAATATTTTGTAAACCTGGCCACACTTGAGCCTACGATTTATTTTTAACATCACAACTCGGGCAACCTGCAGTACTCATTAGAGTTTGACACTATTACAATAAGTAATGAATAAGTTGGTTTATGTTATAGTTGCATCAAATGAAATAAACACACTATTACTCGGGAATTATTCTCAGGGAAATTTCATCCAAAATAATATAATTATCATTGAATAATATAATAAAAAGTACAACCTAAAAGACCTCAGGGAACAGAACTCCCGGAGTATGAAATTTAAGTACAAAAGAAGAGAGGGATCTAAGCAGCCAGAGCCTTGTCGGGGGAGTTATCAATACTACCCGTACCATCTTCATCTTTGAAGCTTTTCCTCGACCGATGAACTTTGGGGTAAGCTCCTTAAGTAGGAGTAATAGTAGGACTCGGGGTAGCGATACCAGAAACAGAAGTCCGAGGGTTTGGCTACCCCGCATCTACATTGGCTGACTAGGGGATGGCACCAGAAGCTTTAGAGGTAGAAGTTTGGGCTACCTCTTCCTTCTTGGCTGAATCCTTCTTCTGGTACACCTCTTTCTTTTTCTCCTCAGCAACACGACGGTCGAACTCAGATTCGACGTCGTTCCAATTAAGAGAGGAGTCGGGACCAATAAGGATTCCCTTGAGGCGCTCCTTTGTCTCCCTAACAGCCATGTGGTAGGAGTTGGTGGCCATTTTGCTAATGAAAGCCAACCCCTCGGGAATCCTCCAAGGACAGCGATTCCTCCGACTGCCCTTTCTTGAGTTGGGAGCAGGCCTTTTGCAGCTTGTGCCTCAAGCCTTTGGCCCTCTTTTCAGCATCGAAAAGTCAAACCTTCAGATCCTCGACCCTCTTCTGAGAAGCATTATGCTTAATGAGGACGGCATCAAGGTCGACCCTGATCTTCTTATTGGACTTCTTCAGCCATTCACCTCGTTCACCATCGTCCGAGCTTTCTCAAAAGTCTCCTTTTGATCATTAAGCTCGGTGTTGAGCTTAACGATTTCAGCCTCGTGGTCAGAGACCTGGTTGGTCAGCCTATCCACCTCCTTGGTGAAGACAACAACACCCTCCTCAAACTGAGTTCGGTGGTTGAGGACGGAGTTCATGCGAATGAAGGTCTAGAAACATAAATTAAGCACGTTAGAAATATACAAAAATACTGGATAGAAATATAGTCATACCTGATCACTTACCTCAAGCCAAGGCTCGTAAAGAGCGCTAACTTTCCCGTCGCCTAGGGCCGGAAGGGACTCATCATCAACGTTGGTATAGATCGCCTTAACAACGTTCTTTACCCTTGCCAGCTTCCGAGGCCTAGTGATAGAAGTAAAGGGCACGTTGGACCCAATCTGGTCCTCCCGGGATCACTTCTGGAGAGGCTCCTCGAAAGCGATCAATTGATCATCGAGCTCGACCTCGGGTTTCCTCTTGCTGTCGGAGGAAACACCCGAAGAGGCCCTCTCCGAGGCCTTAAACACAACTTTTTTTGATGGCCTGCGCCTTCTCCATGTTTCCCTTTAACTCCGGGAGCGGACGTGAGGCCTTTTGGCCTTCTTGGTGTTGGTGTCCTAAAGACAAAAAGGAAGAGAAATGTTAACACAAGGCGGGATCCAATGGAGGTGTTTATCCAAGAAATATGACATACCTTCGGAGGCGGGGGTTCGATATGGTCTTTGCATCGAGTTCGACCATGAGTTTGGCAGCCAAAGCAGCACTGTCGATAAACCTTTCCGCCATCGTTGGGTCAAGTCGGTGTCGGGCAAGAGATGAAACAACGAAAATGTCAAAATTTTAGTATTAAAGTAAATCCATACATATTTGATAAGGAAATTACCCTTATTGCAGCTACGACTGAATCCCACTGCTGCTAGGAACATCTCGTTTCGCATCTCATAGCGAGTGGGCAACCAGTTCGAGGGAACATAAGCAAGGTCCCTTGCTGCTGTCCTCGGGGTTGTGGAAAGATCGATTCCCACTACCGCTTCCTCCTGAGACATCTCAGGGACCGTCTGGTTAAGTCGAAATTGAGGCCCATCCTCGGGAGGAAGAATAGGGATCCTCCATTGACTACTTGTGTAGATATGGTAGAACGTCCGCCTGAACCCTTTCTTATTGGAGGTTGCGTCCCGGACCACCTTATAGCCCGCTCAAGACTAGAAGCAAAACCATCCCGGACCATGGACATCAGCCAGGCCAAGCATAAGGGTAAAAAGGTTACGCCACATGCGCATGCTCGGGGAGACACCGAGAAGCTTGCAAAAAGATATAAACCCGTTTATGGTCAACCAACTATTGGGAAGTAGGTTGGTAAGTATCAATTGGTAGGGGTTCAAGAGGTCCTTGATGAAGGGGTGCAAGGGAAACCTGAGGCCCATTTGCATGCTCTAATGGTATACATACACACACCTTACATGAGTGGTCAACACCGACTCAATATGCTTGGACCTGACGGCGAAGAAAGGGTCCTGGATCCAAAACTTGGTCCCTATATATTTAGCATTCCGCTCCATGTAATTTATAAAAATGACGTCGGGATAATAAGAATGGGGACCACCCTCGAGGTCTAAAGGAGGGAACTCTTGGCCAGAGATAGTCGGGACTTTGTCCTCTGCCTCCTCTGACACCATGACCACCATGTCCAAAAGGAGCCAGTCCAGATAGCTAGAGTTACAGGGCCTATGGGCTACATAAATCTCCCAAGTACCGGGAACCACCCTCTTATCCTCTTTGCTTAATGAGTCTAAGGGGGCTAGGCAAAGGAACTACCTCGGGAATCAAAGAAGGGTCCTCGCATGATACCTGAGTGCTAACCAAAAACCCATCAATCCCGCGAATCTCTTAGGATAATTTATGAGGTGGGGAGGCGGGATCATGGGGATCAGACTCGGGATCCATCCTAAAAGCCTACTGTAAATATGAAATATGGAAATCAAATTATTTTCTAAGGAAGAGCGTACCTTCTCAAAAAGTCACAGTCGGGAATGAACTGATATGGGCATTTAGAGGACTTGAGATCAGAGCAAAGAAAGAACAGGAAAGTGTAGAGAGAGAATGGGGAGGTATAGTAGAGAGAGAAATCACAAATGAGTGGAAGTAATGAAATGAAGCTTCTCTCCCTCTATATATAAGTACTCCCCCCATCTCTACGTTACGACAACCCCTGGACCACCTTGAACGGGCTTTAAAAATTTTGGGCTACAAAGCGAGAGGCCCTTGGGACACAGCCTCAAGCTTAAAGCCCAATTATCCCCAAGGACCAACGTCAAACGGTCAATTGTCAAAGGTCAACGATCAAAGATCAATGACCATGGTCAACGGTCAAAGGTCAATAATCAATCACTTAACACCGACCAAATATTTTGACTATCTCCAATTCTTCCCGAGTACAACATTAGTCAGAACTAAAGAAACAATAACCCGTTTATCCATGTCGGGGTTGCAACCATGGAAGCACATAAATATCCAACTTGGGATCCTCATAAGAAGGGCTCATAATCTCTCGAGTTGGATCATCATCACTTGGCTAGTCCAAAGGGCTCAACACTTAGCCAAAGAATGACTAAGTACCATCACGCCCAACTCGGGATCCTCATAGGAAGGGCTCATTAGCCTCCGAGTTGGATCATCAACACTTGGCCAGTCCAAGGGGCTTAGTACTTAGCCAAAGAAGGGCTAACTACCATCATACCCAACTCGGGATCCTCAAAGGAAGGGCTCATCAACCCCGGAGATGGATCATCACCACTTGGCCAGTCCAAGGGGCTCAATACTTAGCCAAAGAATGGCTAAGTACCATCATACCCAACTTGGATCCTCCTAGAAAGGGCTCATTAGCCCCTGAGTTGGATCATCACCACTTGGCTAGTCCAAGAGGCTCAGTACTTAGCCAAAAAATGACTAAGCACCATCACACCCAACTCGGGATCCTCATAAGAAGGGCTCATTATCCCCCGAGTTGGATCATCACCACTTGGCCAGTCCAAGAGGCTCAGTACTAACCAAAGATGGCTAATCATATCAATACCCTTACACACTCGGGGTTGTTTTGGGCGGGACTACCAAAGACCATCTCGGGGATGATTTAAGCGCACTCCTGGGGAAGGATTATTCCTTTATCTCGGGATTGCTTAGGGTCTGCTCCCGGGAAGAATGGTGTCCTTTATCGGGGTCACATAGGTCCTGGCCCCCAAAGCACTATTTCGGGGCTCATTTAAGCGCACTCCCCGGGAAAGAATTTTCCCTTCTCTCGGGATTGCTCAGGGTCAACTCTTGGGAATAAGGGTGTTCTCTCTCTCGGGGTCACGCATGCTCTGGCCCCCAAAGCACTATCTTAGGATTCATTCAAGCGCGCCCTCGGGGAAGGATTTTTCCCTTCTCTCGGGATTTTCTAGGGTCAGACCCTCCAGGGGGTTATCTCGGGATCCACCCGGTTTTCAAGGATCATACACTACTTGAAAATTGCGCTGAACAACAGCCCTGGACAAGAAGTGTCGTCTCACAGTCAGTTATCCAGCGTGGGGCTAATTATTTAGATCCATACTCTAGTCCAAGGGTGTCTTACAAATCCCATCCAGAGGATCAGCCTCACATGCTCCCAAAGGGCCCACCAGCTCCTTGAGATAGAAAACATCTTTACCATAAAAAGGGAACAACTTTCCTCATTAACAAGGTGTCCCCCAAAAGGGTTTCTTGTTTGGAAATCCCCCCAACACTATAAATACCAACAATCTCATCAATGAACAAGTATTGAATTCTCACCCAACAGAGCTAGAGGATCTCTCTCTAGAATCAATCACTTTCTCTCTCTATCCTGTCACTGACTTGAGCGTCGGAGGGGCTTTCCCGAAAAAATCCCCAGGCTAGTTTTCCTTGTTTTGCAGGACTTCAAGCGACAAGACTCGGGATTATATTCCAACTCGGGATATGACTCTCACCCGTAATACATTACTGTTTTGACTAGTTTTTTAGCCGAAACATTTCTAAATTGATATATTTTTTTGTATCATTTTATAAAATTTTGCCTTGAATGATACATTAGATATTTGTTCTTTTTATTTTCTTTGCAGATATGTTGTCAAAGTTCATAGTACTATTCACAACTTAATTGATTTTTTTTATCAAAGCATATTAAAGATAAGCAAAGGACTGATGTGATATTGATTTGTTTTGGAGGTATGCTAAATATGAGAGCTCGCGAGATAAAAAAAATGGTTTGTTTGAGTTTTTCCTTAGGAATTGTAACACAACGGGTCATATTTTGAACTTACTAGTGGGAAATAGTTTTATGTTATAGCTAAGGATTTTGCTCATTTCCTTAGTATCCCTGATATTTCTTTTAGACGTGTTGAGTGTATATCCAAGATTAAGAAGGTTAGAAATTCTAATCAGGATGTGGTAATGAAGTGGAATCCTTTTCTTGGGTTAGGGGAGAAAAATTCTATGTATTTGATATGTGAGGTACTTTTAAATAAATTTGGAGAGGATAAGGATTGTGGTGATTTATTTAAAATGATAATTGCCTTTCTTATAGTTTTCTTATTTATTTGTTCTATTGTTAATCATTTATTGAAATTGAATATAGTAAAGTAATTGGAGGATGTATATAGGATTAAGGATTTTGATTGACTCGATATATATTAGATTATCTTTGCACTTCAATTACTTTATATCAAAATAGTGATTGAAATTATGTAACTGGATGTATAGCTGGACTTTTGATTTCCTACACTCATAAAATTTAGTTTGGTGAACCTGTGTTAGAAGTATGATCAACAAGAAAACCGGATATACCACCCCAAGGCACGGAAAGTTACGCTTTTCGATTAGTTTAATTTTGCCCCTATAGGATCAACGGGTTAACATGAAATAACTAATGAGATACAATGGAGTAAACAATTCACAAGATGATCTTCTATATGAATCAACAAGAACTTTTGTGTTTGTTGTTTGTGAAGAATACTAGAGAGAAAATAAAGAAGTTTCTCTCAAGCAAAGCAAGTTTTTAAGGACATGAAAAACTGATTTTCTTTTTCCACCCCTTTATATGAATGATAAAGGTATTATATAAATATTACCCTCTTAGATTAGAGTAGTAATTGCCTTAATATCCTCTTAATCCTCTGATTAATATTTCCAATCATCATTAAAAGGATAACGTACACAATACAACATTTACCAACCGTTTACGCAAAATTTCACGCTCCGAAACAGTATGCACATCACGACCCGCGATACAGATCGCGAGCCACGACAGCGCGCTGGTCGTGACCCGAGACGGGTGGCACGACCAGTGACAACACCCTAGTCGTGACCTACGACGGATGTCGCGACCAATGATGAACTTCCCGTTTCGCTTGATGGTTTCACGTGTTTTGCGTCTTCTAATCTTAGCATACTAGACCTCCGCCTCTTCTAGTCTAGAACCATACGAACTTATAAAACCCTTTACTCTATAAGTGTTCCAATAATCCTCCTCCTATTTATAGGATAATTTTTAAAGGTTGTCCAACTTGCTATAAATCACAAACAATACATGCTCATGCATCATGGAAATATCTTACGATTGAATCTCCACTTAGTAAAAGTAACTTTACAATAATTGGCAGCGAGGACGGGCATATTGAGCTTCTTGGGGAGCACGGCCTTTGAGATCCTCTCTACGAACGGTGATGCCGCATAATATCAGGATGCTCCACGATGCTTGGTGTTGGAGCTCCAGGGAGCTGAGACATGAGCTTCATTAGACGCTTGTTCTGCCTCCCGATCAGGATCAGGCGCTTTTCCATGAAACCTTCTTCTCCTTCGCCAGGATTCCTTTCTACGTCATTCGAGGGCTCTTCGTCCTCGGGCTCCACATCATCTTCGGATTTGGCACCATCTGAATCAGAATAATTTTACATAAGAGGGATGTCATCCATATTGGCACGACGCTGGGCCTTTGAGGCTTTGGATGTCCCTAACGCCTCTTGCAGCTTTTGAAGCTTTTCCTGCGACTATGAGAAGTCAGAGGATAGACGCTCATTTTTTTTTTTTTTGGTGAACAAAGCAACCATCTTACATTACCATATTAATAATAGTCTTACAATCATGCCGACACACATCCATACAATAACTAGGGGGAGTGGGAAAGCTCCTAGTTACATTCAAAGTACCATCATCCTTCCTACAGTTTTTAGCTATTACATCAGCCGTTGCATTAAACCTCCTGATGCAGTAGTCAATCCTCGCTCCCGGGATCTGTTTCCATAACTTTCTGCAAAGGTACAACATACTCGTATATTTGTTAATGTTAATGTTAGGGCATTTTAAAAGATTAACCGCTACTTGACAATCGGAATATAATATAACATTCTTGTACTTATGACAAATAGCAATAGATAACCCAAGATAGATGGCCATCATTTCCGATAATAGAGGATCTAGAGCGAAGGACCTTCTGCTGAATCCCAAGACCCACTTCCCTAGCCCATCCCGGACCACCCCCCAGCCCAATTGGAGTACACTTACTAGAAAAGGCAGCATCCACATGGATAGCGGTATCGAAGAGGTTCAAGTCACTAGCTATTTGGAAAGGGGTTCTTGGAGAGGGGAGATCATTTGATATTCTTAACCATTCAGTGATGGCTATTAACGCTTTTTGGAGGATTTGCTTAGCGTCCGTGGGACGCCCTTTGTTAAAGCTACAGAAATTTCGGTCTTTCCAAATCTCATAACAGATATACGGGAATAGTTGGGCCCACTCAATCCCTTGCATCTGAGGCTCCATGCACATATTTGCTTTTACCCAGTCTTGAATGGGGCCACTTCTAGGTATCTGGGATATCTGGCAGTTCCAAACCGGGACAGAGAAGATGCAGTCCCGGATAATATGAATGGAGTTTTCGTACGGATGTTTGCAATGGGGGCAGGTTGAGTTGGGAGTGATTTTCCTTAATGCTAAAAGAGCCTTGTGTGGGATACGATCACAACATAGAAGCCAATGAAAAAACTTTATTTTTGGTTCAATTCTACTCTTCCAAAGCCAATTAAAGTCCACCGGGGGCCGAGCTATAAGATGCGCATACACTTTAGCCAACGAAAAGCCGGAATGATCCACAAAGGTTGGTACAAGGAAGTCCTCTAGGTCGCTATCTGGGACAGGGAGGCTTAAAATTCTCTCTCTAACAAAGTCAGGCAGTTCAATAGAGTTTGTACTAAAATCCCACTGTCCCCCTATTACCAAGTCTTTTACCTTTCTTTCCTCCTCCTCATCATCTCTCAATGGTCCCTGAATGAAATCTCTGATAGGTCCAATACCCAACCAATTATCCCTCCAGAATCTTACACGGTCGCCATTTCCTACAGTCCACACACTATTACTCTACAAAATATCCCACCCCTTCCCTATATTTTTCCACAATACTGAACCATTTTTAAACTTTGTTGCGTGATCAGCATGGATATATTTGGATTGGATACATTCCTGGGCGAGGTTCGGGGGGGGGGGGTGAGATACTTTCCACCCAAGCTTGGCCATGAATGCCAGGTTCATTACACTCTGGCTCCTAATACCCAAACCCCCGCAATCTCTAGGCGTAAAAGTCTTATCCTTTCCCACTAAATGGATTTTCTTCTCCCCCCACAGAAAGTCATTCGTAATTCGATCTAGATCCTTAAGGATAGAGGTAGGTAAGACACAGGCCTGTATATAGTAAGCGGGAATGGTCGATAGGGTTGATTGAATTAAACACAGCTTTCCGGCTTTTGTTAAAAATTTTGTTTTCCACATTCCCAACTTCCTCCTAACTTTTTCCACTACAAACTGAGTCTGGGCTCTGGTGGGTCTTTTATGCGATATCGGGAGACCTAGATACATCCCAAGGTCAAGGTTTTCCCTAACATTTATGGTTTCGTCGAATAAATCTCTATGGCTCTGGTCCGTGTTAGGAGAGAAAATCAGTTTACTTTTTAGCTCATTTATTTTCTGGCCTGACACCTGACAAAACTTCTCAAGCGTTTGTCGCACCGCAAAAGCAGTATCCTCGTCCACCCTCCCAAAGAGAAGTAGATCATCTTCAAAGAGAAGGTGCGATATTGGTACCTTCTTTCTCCCTACCCAGAATGGAGTCCATTCCTTTCTTTCACAGCTCCCAAGGATAGCTTTCGAGAGGGCCTAGAGGCAGATATTAAACAGGTAAGGACACATAGGGTCACCCTGGCGCAACCCCCAAGAATGGTAGAAAGTGTCAGACTTCCTGCCATTAATCAACACAGCCGAGGAAGCTTTCGAGACACACTCCATAATGAAGTTCACAGAGGGTAAAGACAGGTTACACTCAAGAAGGCACTCTCTGACAAAGCTCCATTCCAGCCTATCATAGGCTTTCTCTAGATCGATTTTCAGAGCAAACCATTTACCTTTCTTTTTATTCATCGAATGGAGAATCTCTGAGGCGACAACTAAATTGATGTCACGCCCTCTACCCTTTATGAAGCTATTTTGGTACTTGGAGATCCAGATAGGGATGTGGGATTTTAGCCGGTTGAAAAGAATTTTTGTGACCAACTTATAAAAAGTATTACATAGACTAATTGGCCTATACTGCTTGATGGTTTCGGGGGATTCCTGCTTGGGGATTAAACAGATTAGGGCTTAGCTTAGGCCTTCGGGCAGGTAGCCCCTCCTAAACCAGTTTCTAATAGACTCACAGACATCATTCCCCACCACTCCCCAAGACTTCTGGAAGAATAAAGGATGAAAACCGTCGGGCCCCGGGGCTTTTAAGGGTTTCATAGAGAATAGGGCATCTCTTATTTCCTCCATTGACGGGGTGTCCCTAACATCAAGGCAGGAGGTGTCATCTAAATCAACCTCCTGCCTCGGGCATTGCACCTGCTCCGTGGAATACAACAGGGTATAGAACCTAAGGATGTGTCCCTTAATCTCCAATGGGTCAACTATTTCATTTCCCACCTCGTCTCTAAGGCAGAGGATCCTATTGGAATTTCTTCTAATGATAACGCTCCGATGAAAGTACCCAGTGTTCCTATCTCCCTCCCCGATTCTATCCATCCTACTTTTGGAGCGCCACAGGAGTTCTTCTTGGTCAAGAATTCTCATAATATCATTTTGAAGGTCATTTTCAAGGTTTTGATGAAACAAAGATAGAGGATAATCCTGGAGGTGTAACTGGACCCCTTTCAGCCTTGCAAGGAGGTGTCTTTTCCGTGCATGGACATTCCCAAAGGAGTTATGGTTCCAATCCACCAGGGCTATCCTAGTGTGATCAATTTTTCCCCCAAGAGGATTGGTCTACTAGGCCAGGCCTGCCTAACTACATCTAAGAATCTACTATCTAGGGTCCACATCGGCTCAAACCTGAATGGTTTCGGCCCCTCCATAGGGCGATCATTCTCAAGTTTCAATAAAATAGGGCAGTGGTCGGAGGTAACCCTAAGAAGATGCCAAAGGTTATGGGCCGGGAACGCATTAATCCAATCATCATTTGCCCAGCCCCTATCCAGCCTTTCATAAATCGGGTTATTGCTACGATTATTTGTCCAAGTATACTTAGGTCCATTATACCCAATATCAAGCAAGTTATAGTTATTCATGATATTAACAAACATATTAGTTCTATGATGCGAGATATTTCGGCCACCAGACTTCTCATTTCTATTTGTTACTTCATTAAAATCGCCTAAAACTAACCAGGGTTTGTTAACATTTAGGGAAAAGGACAAAAGTTCATTCCATAAATCTTTACGCATGCAATATTTAGCGCTGGCATATATAGCAGAAAAAAGAAAAGAAGTTTTCATATTACGTACCTCCAAAACCCCATGCACTCCTTGGACACCTTCCCCAATCTTTTGGAAGTCAACCACATGTGAGTTCCAAAGGAGGAGGATGCCTCCGGCAAAGCCCACAAGATCCACAAGAAACCAAGAGTCCAGCCCCAGCTCCTGAATAATGACCGCGGTCCGATCCCTCGAGACCCACGTCTTCACAAGCACCACGAGAGAGGGTGTATGATGGTGCATGAGCAGTCGAAAATTCGACACAAAAGATGGCCTACTAATTCCCTTCACATTCCAGAATAGGATCGACATTCCTTTGAATAAATTGGGGGTGGCCATGATCCTCTTAAGGAACCCTTCATTTCCGCGCTCCCACGGATCAACTTCTTGTCTGGTTTTGGGACAAATCCACAGCTTCCGGTGAGGCCACGAAAACCATCTCTGCCTCGCGCGGGTTTTTTCTCCCTTTTGCCTCTTCCCAAGAGACATTCAATTCCAGTTGCTTCATGGGTCTTTGTAACCGGGCTATAATCAGTGCATCCGTGTTGCTCATGGCTTGCACACGGAGCTGCATGTGGTTCACCAATACCACCGTTCGAGTCATGGTAAATACGGGAGATGGGTCCAACCAAGGGCCGATATTCATAAGGAGTTCTCGGTCCGCCGCTTCGTCCTTCACTTCCCTCTGTAGAACCCATTGTATGAATAGTCGGAATAGGGGTGGGAGATATGCTGTCATTTGGAAGTGAGGGATGTGAGGAAACATTATTTCTGAGTTTGCATACATGATTAAGGGTTTGTACACTTCCGGAGTGAGTTTCGGGTTTAGCATTAGAGCTTTGACCTCCTTCAAGCTGATGTCGGCATAGATCTCCGGTGACTCCGGGAGCAGGAAGTCTACGAAGCCCGGATTATTCAACTCGGGCATTAGGGGCCTCATTGGCCGGGCATACCTTATGAAGGAGAGGTCCTTCACAATTTGGATTTTTGGGTGGCGGGAGGATGATGGAGGGGTGGTTGGTGGGGGGGGGGGGGGCTGGGGAGGGGGTATAGGATTCCATTTGGTCCATATGTGTTTTTTCTTTTTGTTTAGAGTAAATGGGGGATATGTTTACGGGTATAGAGGAGGATGGGGCTGGGTTTTTAAAAGGAAGGGATGGTTTTTTCGGGAGGGGTTGACATGACTCCACTATTTTACTTTTCTCAGAGGAAGTAAAAATAGCCTTACTAGGGGACAGCAAGGGTACAATGAGAGAAGGGTCAGGCAAATCCGCAGAACAACTCCCAAGAAGATTTTGGACTGGGGGAGGGATTTCTTCAATGGTATCTGAACATCCGGCATTTTGAAGGAGAGAGAAAGAGTTGAGATTTTCTATTTTTTCGTGATTTGCAGGATTAGCAGCCCCCTTTTCGAGAGTTGTCAACTCTTCATTTAATGCAGCCGCCTTTTTTCCTTTTGAGTCTGCTGGATTTTTGGGGGCCCAAGATCTGTTGGATATTAGGGGTCTACTTCCCTTTTTGGAACTTTTATTTCGGTTTTTATCACTTCGGTTCACCACCTTCGTACACCTTTCCTCCTCCTTCAACTCTCTACTTTGCGAGTTTCCGGTGATCTCAACCTCTTTTTTTTCCATGTTTTGACGAGAAGGATAGCCCCTCTTTGCTTGGCCCACACGATTACAGATAGTGCAGCACCACGACCCCTCCACGTAGGCCATTTCCTGTGACACTCTTCCAATTCTCACTCTTCTAGGCATGAGTTTACCTTCCTGCATCAAGACACAAATTGCCGCAAATCGACGTCTACCACCCTTTATAGAGTGTGAATCAATTTTAATAATTTCCCCCACTCCATTTCCTATTTTTTCAAGCATATCCCTTCCGTAAAATTCTATTGGTAACCCCGGAAGATGAATCCATATGGGAACTTCTCTAATGGTCGCTGAAGTAGCTTGGAATCCTGGTATCCATTGTTGCACCCATACCAAACATCCGAGAATGAAGTATGGACCCCCTGCCAAAATGGAAGATTTTTGACTTGGGGATGAACACTTCACTATATAGAATCCATTACCTACCGCTATTAAGTCTAATGGACCTTGCTAATTCCACACTTTGCCCAGTTCAACTTTTAAGTAGTCATGGGAGAATGACCGACCCAGAACTTTGCATGTAATAGCTAATTCCCAAGGTTTAGCAATATCCAGGTATTCTTTTCGAGAAATGGGGATAAACACCTCTCCTTCATTTAAAGGAGTTGACACTTCAACTGCAAACGGGGGTTCAGGAAGATTTAAAAGGATAGATTCAGACATTAATGCACCTGAATTTAGGGAGACAGATGATAAAGCATCTCTAAATGACAAAGGATTTCATGCTTCTGCAGAGTCATTAATGGCTTGAGAAAATTCCCCTTCCTCTATTGACAGATATGGGTCAGGGGGACGTGGGTCAGGATTAGCAGTGAGACGAGGGGATGGGGGTGGGGACCTTGGTTTTACTGCCATCCTATGGCTTGCCGGTGAAGCACAGGTTGGGGGAGGGGGAACTTTCGGCCGTGAGGGCGGTTGGGTATTTTGGGAGGGTTTTCTCTCTCTAAGACTTTAGGGGTTCAACTTAACCATCATTTGCAGTAGGGGAACTTAAAACTTTTCAAATCTCCATCACTTCACTAGTTAACTTACACAGTTGATAGACGCTCATTAACTTGCTTCATTTTGAGCATCTCTGCTCTCATTTGGTCACATAACCTCTGCATTTCGTCGAGACTTGGCGTTCTAGCCATTGGATGGGTTTGAACAGTAGTTGATCTGTTTATGCCCCACGGTGAGCGCCAAACTGTTTATGCTAAAATTTGCCTACTACGACAGAATTAAAGTTAGGGACGATTTACCCAGATTATGAATACGACAATGCAAAGAATGAATGCAAAGGGGGATAAAGGGATGAACACACAAAAACGGTTACGCGGAAAACCCCAATGAAGGTGGGTAAAAACCGCGGGTGAAGATGGTTCCACCAATCGACTATCGAGGACGATCGTTCCAGATGAGCGACAATCGTTACAGCTTAAGTTTTTTTCTCTAAGTACAAGTGTCAAATGTCGTCTCTAGTTGGATAATCATCTTTTTTCCTTGTCTTTTGTATATCATATGCCGTATCTTTTCCTTTGGATTTTTCTGATTAAATGCACTATTAATTTCCTAAGCAATTACAATAATAACCGCTCCTTGATTGTAGGAGATTCTCTTGATCAAAGCTTCCACTGACGGAATCTACTTCCTTCCTTCATGTAATTGATTTTCCCAAACGGCTGTATTTGTTGAATTATCGCCGGATAAAGCACCTTCCTTTCTTGGACAATCGGTTACTGATTTTAGTTGACTTAGTCTTCGCATCTTCCCATCGCGTCTTAGATGTCAAAGTCACTATGTCATTACGTCATGTCATCCTACAAAAATCAGCCATAAGAATTACTAAGTGACAGATAAGATTTTTTCCACTAGTATATTCACATACAAGAACACTTGAGACTTATAAATCCTAAGGTTCACTCTAATGGCGTTGCATAACTGACAAGCCGCCTCAGATTGCATGGCGTCACTTTTAATAGCATGCGCTTCACGAATTTCATTTTCGTGACAAATTCTTTCATTATACATAGTGAATTGAAGTTAGGTGATGGTTGTGAATTTGTAAACAAATGAAGAAAATTGGTCTGAAAGATCTTGATTTTTCCTAAAATCCTTGAAAAGAGTGTTAATGGAGAAGACAAGTAAAATGAAACAATAAAAGAAGAAAACACGTGCTCTGCGTGATATGTTTTATTTTGGGTCATCTTTTATTGGGCCCACTTCAAAGGGCGCGTGACTTGGAAGCCCATCTCAAGGGGTGTGTTACTTAAAAGCCCATTTCAAAAGGGACGTAACTTTTTATTTTTCAGGAGACAGTAAATCTTTTTTATAAAAAGGGGTAAGTGTAATAATCTTGAGACACTACTCATCTCTTGAAACAACACCCCCCAAAAAAACTCTCATCTCCTAAACCTTCTCAAGAAACCTTCTTCTCTAGAAATGGATGCCCCTCAATTATCCGTCGACTCCTGCATTATTAGGACTCAAGAGGTCAACCCACAAGAGTTTGACCAGCCCTTCCTCCCTCCTCTTGTGATACTAGAGGAGATATAGCAGGAAGAAGAGGAAGAGGAAGAGGAAGAGGAAGAAGAAGAACAAGAGGAGGGTGTTCCTCCACCATCAGATGAATATGATGATGATGATGAGGAGGAGGAGGATGAAGATGACGACGAGCCCCCTTCCCGAAGGAGGAGGGTTTATAAGGATCGTATCCCAGAGGACACCTCTAGCTGTGAATACCGTTTTTACCCTCTTGGCGATGACTCCAGCGATGTTACTGTTGGAGAGAATGATGGCGCCTCTGAAGAGGATTATAATGCCTATAAGCCAAGGTCTCCAAGGGACTAAATTTATGCCTAGGATTTAGAATTCAAAAATTCTTAATAGGTTGTAATTTTTATTTTAATATAAAAATTTCAGCCTTAGGTTGTAAATTTTTCATTATTATTATGAATGGCAAACTCGAGAAGTGATATGAAACATCAAAGAGTTAGTAGGCAGACCCAATTTTTCCCACTAAGGGTCTTAACTTCAGGTGATTAAGGTTAGTTACAAAATACGTTATGAAGGTTAAAATAATTATATAATAGATATACGATTTTAACTATGAAATTATTCAGTCCTAGAACTTTATTCTACAATCAAAACCTTGAAATGTTCTTGAGAATTGATAAGTGCATATAATTCTATATTTTTAGTCCCTAAAATTAGTCTTATAGTTATCTTCTATGTGTTATTAACGATTATTGACTTTTATTAATAAGTGAGTCATTTATGTCCATATTATATTTTTGTGAATAATTAGCTTAAACAGTGTGCTTTTTTTTATTGTAGGTTATTACAAGTAGACAAGAAAATGAAAGTAGAAGAAAATGAAAGTAGAAGAAAATGATGCCGCCCAAAAGCAATATCTTATTAATTGAAGAAAATAGTGCAAGCCCAAACCAATTAAACGTGAGAAGTAAAAGGAAGCGAAATTCATCGTGTTTCTTACTTCACATCTCATGGGAAACTTCAATCAAAGAAAGTAGGAAACTTTCTTCCTTCCTTCATTCATTATAGCAGAGTAAGATAAAATAGGAGATTTTCTTATTTCCATTTCAATGACCAATTCGGTAAAGGAAAGAGAAATTGTTCCCTTGATTCAAGATTCTTCACCGAATTCAAGAGTCTAATTTAGGGAATATGGAGCATATGAAATTTTTTTTTCATCTCTGCAAGTAATTTCCCTAAAAATGAAAATTGGGGAATTCTAAATTGGGTATATATTCCCTAATTTTTACCACAATAATACACAAGCAGAGCGACAGAAATTTAGAGTTGTGAGAACAAGGTAGTAATACAAGAAGATCTGAGGCTACGAGATTGAGGAGTACTGCATGAGAGTGGTCGACATTTGTGGAGAATCAAGTGCAGCGGGGTCCTTGGGTTAATCCGAATTTCATAAGTTTCTCTCTTCTTTATTCCTTAATTATCTAGTTCTTGTGATTGAACTTGGTTGTTATTATTGTTAATTAGATGTTATTTTGATTTGGTTTCTAATTTCTGATTTTGGTCTAAGTGTTTGAACTATGAGTTTATTCATATTTCAATATTAACTTTTGAATTAATCAATTCATGTGTTAATTTGTGTTTCAATTACAAAAGTTTAATCTCAATTCTTGTAGTAGTGCACGATTACTTGTATGAAGTTATTAGACTTTGCTAAATTTCTATTAGGCGCGGCGTTTAATGGTAATTTAGAGATAATGACTTAATAATACTAGTTTGAGCGGTTCATAATTAGTCTTATTAAGTATACGAATTGAACTAATAAAACAAGTTTATTGGGGTTGTTTATATTTTAGCAAGATTCTAAGTTTTTTAGTGAGCAAAATATTGAATTGACCGCGGCGGTAATTCGACAACCTATTTACTAAACTTATTATTGAACTACACCAAATGACTGAGATTAAGAAACTTAGTTGTGTCTAATTTATCCATGATCGAACCTAAGTTTTGTTGGTTGCTTGTTTGTCACTTGTGAATAGTAGAATAGTATTTATTTTTCTCTAAACTCATTTATATTAGTTATTTAGGTATGATTTCAAAACCCCCCATTCTATGTTCATAAGAGTAAATAATGTTATACTAGTATTTATATTATTTATGTGCATAATAGTTTATTTTTGTTGCGAGTTAAACTTTGAGAGTTAGGAATTTTAATAATCTTCTTGTGGGATCGACCTTTTCTTACCATTTTACTAGTTGTTAATATTTTTGAAGGATTAAGATTGGTATTATAAATTATTAATTTGTGTACGGTAAACGACAAATATCAAATTTTGGCGTTGTTGTCGGAGAGATATGTTTTAGTTTCCTATTTATCAAAGTTTGACTTACTCCTTGTATATTGTTGTATATTTTTGCAGCATGGCATTAAAATTTCAGTTGATAATTTTAGTCTCTAAAGTTCCTATTGTTTAACCATGTCTGTAGTATTTCTCTGACTATGATCTGTTAGTTAGAGTAAATTACACTAGTGGTTTTTTTGTGTCTTGCTATGCTATTATATTTAGTGAACTACGAAACATTTCACGCGCTTGAATATCATATTTGCTTTGTTTCATCTTGTGTCTAATAAGTGTATTAACTTTGCTCAGTTAATAATGGATCTGCATGATTATCTACTTGTGTTCCATTTTGTCCCACAAATGCCTTAATTTATTTAAGTCTTAAAGTAGTGAGACATGAGGAGGTTCACATACATATCCTTAATATAGAGTTTCTGATTGCTTAGGAGTTTAGAGAGTCTGATTTTGTCTCTAGTGCTCATTTAATCTCTGATTTTTTTACGAGAAGTGCTAATTTTCATATCCTTAATATCAGTCTGGTATTTTGCTCACCTAGTAGTTTGAAATTTTCATTCATTTATTTCTATCTTTGCCTATGACTCAAATCATTAGTAGAGTTTGTAGTCTGCTAGTTTAAGTTGGCATCTTATATTGTTCATGTCCATATCATGTTTCCATACAACGTTTTGCATGATATTAGCTTGTTTCACATCCTGCATCATATTTGTTGGGAGTATCTCTGGTATTCTTCTAGAATTATACTCTTTACTGCTTGATTTTTTTTCAATACAATAAACAGCGAACATTGGTGCTCTGCCTGCTAGTATTTTTGCTAAGTGATTTTCAGATTCGTGCCTATAACTATAAGAATAAAACATGGAGTAATATGTCAAGGATTTCTGTATATCCCACCCTTTAGAATCCTGTAGCATCTTTTTTTTTTTCTTCCTATCTAATAGACAATGAATTTACTCCTTTTAAGGCTACCACTAAAGCAGACTAAAAAAATTAAACAACTTAGAATTTCATGCTAATGAGTATGTTCGCACAAATTTTATGCATAGCTACATTGCACAAACCTTCATAAAAAGTTATGTTAATGTCTAGTTGTCTCCAAGAGTAAATATTGGCTCCATCTAGGCTGACGTCTTGTTAAAAAAACAGGGGGCTTCTCTGTTTCTTATTGTGAGAATTTAAGTAATAGTGCTTAGTTATAATCTCTATAAAGTATAAAAAAAAAATATGTGTTTTCAGTTGGTATAATTCCCTTTCTTCTAATTTGTTTAAATGCTTTTGAATATGGTACTAAAGTGGAGCAGTTGTAGTTAGACCACATGTGAATGCTCTTACTCCTATAGGCCAGATTTGTAAGTTGTTAATTTTATTGGATAATGCTGCTGCCAGTTTGTAGGTTTAATAGGCTGCATTTCCCCCTCTATTTTCATGCCTTTAACTTACCTTACCTTCATTGCATAAGTCAATTAGTAATGATTTGATTAGGTGGACCTTATATGTGTGGTTTGATGTTATCTTATATGTCTTAGGGCCTGATATTAGTTTCAGTAACTGACTGATTGTTGATCTCGAAAATAGATTCATGATTCTTGTAGTTATGCTCTAATTAAGTTAATGTTAGGGAAACCACACTATGTTCTGTTTGAGAAATCATTTTTATCACAGAGCACTTATAGTGACATGTTGTTCTAAAATGGGAATCACGTCATAGTATTAAGGAAGTATTATAAAGTATAATTTTTATTAACACTCTATAAGAGAGTTAAGTTTTTTTAGAACTACTTGATTATGAAAACCAACTGAACTAAAGAAGATGAACTATGTGCTTATGAAGTAAATTAATGGACTTACGCTTCCTGTTTATAAAAGTAAACAAGCCGGTTTTCTTAAAATGTTAAACTCGCAGCATGAGTATAATCGAGTAAGTTGTCCTTATTTTTGCACTTTAAGTTAAGTGGGCTCTTATGGTTCAAGTAGTTTTCAAGTAATCTAAATTTCTACTATTAATATCTGCGAGTTATTACGTGCAAATATTTATTCTTTATTCGATATATTGAGGAACTGAGATGATTATTATCAAAGATGAACTTCATATTTCCACTTTCTACTTCTCAGTTTAATTATTCTTTGCAAACAACCTGTAAATCACTTGGAGTATATAATAATTCTTCATTTTTCTGTTTACAGTACATGAACACACGCTTATGACGTGAACAATTGTTGTTTGATCAAGAAATAAAGCGGACAGCCAGAAAAACAAGGAAAGAATTCTTATAAAACAACTAGAAGAATGTCTTTATCTTGAGAACTTATTCAAAGACAAAGAAGAGATCGGTGATGAAAGTGACCTTGAAGGAGCTAGCTGCACCTAAGCTGGATGATGAACCACTTGGCATCGTTTTTCCAACCTTGAAAAAACCTCTAAAGTTAAACTCAGGTTTTCCATCCTTTTACCAAAATTCTATGGTCGTGGAGGTGAAGATCCAAATCGATTTCTTAAAGAATTTTTGGTTGTGTGTTCTTCTATGAAACTAGAAGGTATTGATCCTAATCATGTCAAACTACATTCTTTTCCATTTTCATTGTTTGACATAGTTAAAGATTGGTTGTATTCCCTTCCACCTGGATCAGTTACTACATGGGATGCACTACAAAAAGCTTTTCTAGAAAATTTCTTCCCTGCAAGTGGAATTGGATCCATTAGGAAGGAGATTTGTGGTGTCAAACAACATTCTAATGAGTCATTATATGAATATTGGGAACTTTTTAAGCGACTTTAGGCTTCTTGCCCCCAACATCAAATTAGTGACCAACTTCTTATCCAATATTTTTATGCGGGTATTTTGGGTAACGATAAAAATTTAATTGATGCGGCTAGTAGGGGTGTTTTAGTTGATAAAACACCTACACAAGCTAGACAATTAATTATTAGGTGGTTTTGATTTTTATGAGGGTATTTGTTTTGATTTTCTCACTCTACTGATGCTTGTCCTACTATGCAATCTGAAAATGCGAATGCATTAGGTGGCTTTTCCGGCCAGCCCCAAACAAAATATGACCCCTTTTCACCAACTTATAATGAAGTTTGGAGATACCATCCGAACTTAAGATATGGACATAGACCTCAGTTTGCTCAAGCTAATCCTCGACCTTTTGTTCATCAAAACCCTCAATCTCAACCTTCTAACCCTTCCTTAGATTTCTTAGTGAAGAATCTTACCACCCAAATTCGCCAAGTACATAATTAGAATGTTGAGTTTCAAAAGAAAACTGATTCCCATCTCCAACAACTTGACACCCAGATTAGTCAAATTTGTACTTCTTTAAGTAATATAGAAAATCATGTGTCAGGCAAACTACCATCTCAACCTTTGTAGAATCCAAGTAAATAAGTTAATGCAGTCTCAGTAGAAAGAAGAACCACAATGGCTGAGCCTTTTGGACCTTTGAATGCACATGAAGATAATGAAATGCAGAGAACTAGAATTCCGTTATTAGATGCAATAAAGGTGGTTCTTAAATATAGTAAACTCTTGAATGACTTTCTCACTACATCTGACATACACAAAGGAGAAGAAGTTTTGAGACCTCTTAGTATACCACCCCCAATGTGTGAAGACCCTGGATCATTCTCAATTCCATGTAGGATAGGTGAGACTATTTTTCGACAATGCGTGTTAGATTTAGGATCGGCAGTAAATGTTTTCCCCTCTCTTTATATGACATGTATAAGATAGGACCATTAAATACTTGTAGTGAGATACTTACTGTATATGATGCTAGTAGTGTTTATTCTATCGGATTATTAGAGAACATTCTCGTTCAAGTTAAGCACATGTGCTTTCTAGTTGATTTTATTGTTATCAATGGAATCCACATTTCTGAGATTTTGTTAGGGAGACCATTCCTAAAGACTTCAAAATCATTAATTGATGTTGCTCACGATTGTGTCATTCTTGAGAGCAATGGAGAGAAACTGAATTTGAATGTATTTGAACCGGAAGGTTCTGATATAGAGTCAGGTGCTACTAATTATGTTGCTTATTGTCTTGTGCAGCTTGGAACAGAAAATTTGGAGATTTTACTAGAAGAGATGGTGAATGATGTCGTACTAGAGCACATGTTAATGAATGCTCTAAATGAAATCAATTTGCTAGAATGAAGATAGAAGTACGTCGAGCCAATGCCGTAAACTAAAGGCGCTACGTGGGAGGCAACCCATGATTATTGTGATGGCGACCATATTGCGAGTCTTGTTCCACGCTTACTGGTAATCTAGCCCCTTGGCCGCACATATTTACACACACCACATTCCCTGGTCTAGTACATTATTGACAGCAGTACCACAGCACAATACCAAGACATTTTCACCTGCTCCCATCTTCGTCACAAAACCAGCTAAGTCTTCTCATTCTTTCGGACAATGAAGAATGTAAGTGCGGGGGAGATTGATAAGTCCCTATTTTATATATAATTTTAGCCCATTATATTAATCTTTGGTATAAGTTCTGGGACTTATAATAGGTTTTCTTCTTATATTTTAAAGTTTTAAGAGTCAAGTTACTTATGCAATAAAGTTGATAAAATATGAAAAAATGAGCTCAATAAATTACTTGCCTCATTCTAATACTACTTATACATGCTAATTTGGTTTATCTAATATTTATAATAGTAGTATTTGTTTATTATGTAAATAATTTATTTTGGAGCCTAAGTGTTTATTACTTTATTAAATTATTTGTAGGAAAATTGAAAGAAGAAAAAAGAAAAGCCACACTCCTACAACAAACCTAAGACAGATGACAAGAAGATATTAAAAAGTGGGCCAAAACCCATCATCAAAAAGCAGATCCAGCAGAAAATAAAAAGAAAAAAATAAACCTAAGACTAAGGTGGACAGCAGCAATAAAAAGGAATCCTACGGAAGACTTCATGGAAAAATCATGCAGCATTGAGGGACGAAGACGAGGAGATTGAGACAGAAGTCTCACAACAGCAGACGCTACAGAACGCAGCAACAGAGGCGACGAGAGTTCATCTGTTTCGGGAGTTTATCCTGTTTCATTTCCTCTAATTATTTCAATTGTTAATCTTTGTTTAATTATTATGTCAAATTTTAATTGTTCATCGTTATACAATTGGGTTAATTTAGATATGTGTTGCTAAATTTAATTGTTCTAGGTTAGGGAGGTAGTCTTTTATATTTCTATCAATGAATTGAATTTGTTGTTTGGGTTTGATTTATTATAATTGCAATTTGATAATCTTGGTTTGTTTGATATAATTGATTTGGCCAATTGATTATATGTTTAAGATATTGGATTATTAGCGGAAGTGAAATTTCAATATTAGTTCGAGGGATTATTAAACTCAAGTAGTATAATTTAGGAATAGTTATACACTTGGGTGGTCTTTTATATGAATTTCTTGTTCATAATGGGTTTATATTAATTGTTATGACCACGGAAGTAGGCGTAAGATTAGTATAAATACACGTTTTCTACCTTGGAAGAGGAGATAATATATCATAGGAAGTTCGATCATTGCAACCCAATATTATTTCAACCCAACAATTAGTTTAATCTCATGATAGGAAGTAAAAGGGGAAACCCAAAACCTAGAACTATCTCTCTCATATTTGATTCTTACCTATTATCCGACCTTTTAGAGTATAGTTCTTATTTTATTAGTCAAGTTTATCACCACCAATCACTATTTCCGGATCGTCTAGATAATATTAGTATCTCTTAATTTGGTAGTTGATTATACCTCCTTGTGGGAAACGATATCTTGCTTACCCTATATTTATTTTAATTGACCCGTACACTTCGGTATTTTAAGGTACATTTAGGACCGACCAAGTTTTTGGCGCCGTTGCCGGGGAGGCAATAGTTCAATATCATACTAGAGAGATTTTTAATATTAGTTTAGACTTTATTTTCTTGTTAGCACTTGTTTTATTTTTCTTTATAATTTTTTTTATTGCCTCTCATAAACATTTTGTTAGAGCTATCTTTGTGTTCTTGAGTTATTAGTATTAATTTTTTTTATTAACTAGTTTCTTTGTCGAATCACTAGTAGTTGTGTTTCTTAATTATTTAGCGTAGAAGTTGCTGCATATTTGGTGATTTTTCTTTCTTTGTGCTTATAGAATTATTAAGTTAAGTTCAATATTTCTGATATTTATTAGTGTATGCCACGTACTAATCGTGCTTTGGTTTCTTTTGATCCTGAGATTGAAAAAACAGCGCGTGCACTAAGGAAACAGAAGAGGTTGGAGCAAATACAAAAGCTGCCAGATTTTGATTTGGAGTACATCTTCTCTGAAGAATCTGACAATAAACCATTAGAGATGGGGGATAACAACAACGAAAAGCCACTACGTGACTACGAATGCCGAATGCTAGTGGAGGCCCTTCAAGTATTGTAAGACCTACTATTTCTGCTAATAATTTGAGCTTCGCCCTGCTTTAATTCAAATAATTCAACAAGACCAATTTAGTGGCCTAGATAATGAAGACCCTAATGAATATATAACCACTTTTCTTGAAAAATGCGATACTGTTAAGTTAAATGGAGTGACTGACGATGTTATTCGACTTGGTTTGTTTCCGTTTTCACTTAGAGATAAAGCTAAAATGTGGTTAAAATCTAATCCACCTAATTCATTTACAACATGGGCTACATTATCTCAAGCTTTTCTTAGTAAATATTTTCTCCGGGAAAAACTGCTAAGTTTAGAAATAATATAACTAGTTTTGCTCAATATGATGGGGAGTCTTTATATGAAGCATGGGAAAGGTTTAAAGATTTACAACGTAAATGTCCTCATCATGGTGTTCCTGATTGGTTACTAGTGCAAACTTTTTATAATGGTCTGAATGAATCTATTAGAATCACTATAGATGCTGCTGGAGGAGGTGCAATAATGGGTAAAACTACTGAAGTAGCTAATAGGTTACTTGAAGAAATGGCTTCTAATAATTATCATTGGTCTAATAATAGGGGTAAACCAAAAAATGCTGCTGGTATGTATGAAGTAGAAGGAATTAACATGTTAAATGCAAAATTTGACAACTTAGTTAATTTGTTTACTAAAATGAGTAATGTCAATTCTATGTCTACTACTATGCCATGTAATTTGTGTGGAGGTGCTCATTTAACTACTGAATGTGCTAATGTGGAGCAAGCTCAATATGTTTCTAATTTTAATAAGCACCCACAAAATGATCCCTATTCTAATACTTATAATCCAGGCTGGAGAAACCATCCTAATTTCTCTTGGAGGAATCCAGGCCAACAAAATGTTAATGATAATTCACAACATCCCCCTGGCTTCCATCAAAAACAACCCCAACAAGAAATTAGACGATCTTGGGAACTAGCTATTGAAAAATTAGCTAATGCTACTTCTGAAAGAATTGAAAAGTTGGAAACTAAAGTTGATCAAATGGCTATTTCTAAATAGAAATGTAGAACTTCAACTTGGACACAGTTAGCTAATGCCATCAATTCTAGAAGTCAAGGAGCTTTGCCTAGTAAAACTGAAGTTAATCCTAAATAACATTGCAATGCTGTCACTCTTAGAAATGATAAGGAGTTAAGTAACATAAAAAGTACGATGAAAGAAAATGAGGTCGCCAATGAAAGTGAAAAAGAGAAGGAGAATTATGAAGCTGAAAGAGATCCTGAATTAACACCTCTTCCCCTAGTGACACCTTATGTTCCCCCTATTCCTTTTCCACAAAGACTTAAACAAACTAAATTAGATAGTGAATTTCAGAAATTCTTGAAAATGTTTAAGCAATTACATATTAACATTCCTTTTATTGATGCTTTAATGCAAATTCCTTCTTATTCTAAGTTTCTTAAGGAAATTATGTCTAAAAAGAAGAAGTTGGAAAAATATGAAACAATTGTTTTTAGTGAGGAATGTAGTGTTGTGATTCAGAAAAAGCTTCCCCCTAAACTAAAAGACCCGGGAAGTTTTTCCATTTCTTGCACTATAGGTGATATTAAATTTTCTAAAGCTTTATGTGATTTAGGTGCAAGTGTCTCTCTTATGCCTTTATCTATTTGCAAGAAGTTAGGATTGCATAATATAAAATCTACTACTGTATCTTTTCAACTTGCCGATAGATCTATTAAATATCCAATAGGAATACTAAAAAATGTGCTAATTAAAGTCGATAAATTTATTATTCCTGTTGATTTTATTATTCTTGATATGGATGAAGATATAGAGGTACCCATTATTTTAGGTAGACACTTCTTGGCTACTGCTGGAGCTAATATAGATGTTAAGAATGGTATTTTAACGTTTGAAATTGGTGAGGAGAAAGTTCACTTTAATATATTCACTTCTTCTAGAAACAATTCACAACAAGATCTTGTTTGTCAAGTTGATATAATTGAAGACATGACTAAGAAGAAACATATAACTGATGCTACTAATGCTCTACTTGAAGTGTGTTTGAGTAAAACAGGTACTCCTCCTAAGCTTAAGAATGAAAAGGTAAGAAAGGTTTTTCCTCTAATCAAGGAATGTTTTTCAGGGAGGAAAAAGGGTGAATTCAAAACTAAAGGTGAGTCTCCTTTGATAACTAAGACGACCACTAAAGGAGTGACTAACTCCTCGATTGATCCTGGTTAAACGGAACTTGATGGAAGTCAAGCTATAGACTCTAAACAAGCGCTACTTGGGAGGCAACCCAAGCACTTTGATTGTTTATTTTTCTCATTTAGTTCTCTTTATGCTTGTTCCTTTTGTTTTTCTTTTGCAGATACTAGAGACTGTAATGAGGCTGTGGGATAATTAAGATGAGTCTCTTATGCATGTTACCTGCTTTGTTACGTGCTGCTGCTACATGCTGCTGCTACGTGCTGCTAGGTGCTGCTGTAACCTGATATTGTTATGTCCTGCTACTTCCTTTTACTATGTGCTGTTGTGAGCTGTTGTGGGTATAAGAGTAGCTCACTCGTTGTCGCTCTCTTACCGCATTGGACGTGAGAAGTCGTCTTACACCCCAGGTTGTTTCTTTCTAAGTCTTTCATATTGCCATGGTTATTGCTACAGTTTTCGTCCCCTTTCCCATATAGTTTGAGTATATTTGAACATTGAGGACAATGTTTATAATAAGTGTGGGGGAGAGGCTTAAGCCTTGAATTGCTGGGTTTGATGTATTGTTGTGATGCTGGAATTAATTTGTGTGAAGAAACAGGTCTAGAAAATCTTATTGGATATGCCACATTTTAGGGGAGGTGCTGTCAAAATTTATGCAAAAATTTTAATTTTCATGTCTGATATTGATTTAAAGGCAAATTCCATTAGCTTAATTTGACTGAAAAGAAAAAAAAAATCAGTTTTTAAAATTCAAAAAAAAAAAGTTTTTCTAGTTTTGTTGCAAACTAATGGGTCTTTAATTTTGACTGATTCGGAGAATAGCATAGTATCATTGTTCAAGTGTTTGGCAAGTGATAAGAATGGTTATTTAAGATTTGATTGTGATTTACTTGGTGGACATTTATAACCATTGTGAGACTTTTGAGCCTTGTAGTAGACTAAAACATCTGTATTAGTCTCTATTTTTTTTTGAGAGTGTGTGTTTGTTCCTGGTGAAGTATAAACTTTTGGATTTGCATTGGTTTCTTCGAGACTACATTGAAACATGAGCATATATTAAAATGATAAAGGCATTTGTTTTTGTTGAACCATATTTAGTTTAAGCCACCTACATAATCATATATCTTTCTAAAGCCCCTCTGAGCCTTAAGCCTATTTCTTTTGTTTAAACCACATTACAAGCTTATTCCCTAAACACATGACTTTTACCTAATCTTTGAGCTAGTGGAATATATGACATGATTATAATGGGGTTGTACGTCATACTTCTATGTGTAGGTGATTATATTAGTTTCCAACTATAATTTTTCTCAAAAGAAAATATCAAAATGAAATGAAAAATATGAAGGAAGAAAAGAAATGACAAAATATGAAAAGAAGAAGAAAAAGAAAGAAGAAAAAGAAAGAAGAGGTTGATATTGAGAATAAAAATGAGTTCGGAAAAGTTTATTATTAGATATATATGACAAACATTTGAGTAGTGGAGTTTTGACTGTGACCATTACAATTGGCCTTGTTAGAGATTGTGTACTCCACCAGTCTCAAAGATTTTGACCACCAAATACTAAATACTTCCTACCCTTTACCCGAGCCTTACATTACAACCTTACTAAAGCCCTTTTGATTTTTTCATGCTCTATGTCTTCTTAGTGGTGGAGAATTGAACGATATGGAAATTTAAAGAAGAAATATTTCATTTCGAGTCGACTTTTTAGGTTATGAGTGATAATTATTATACCCTAAACACATGAGTGATTATAATATTTTATTTTTGTTTGCACAACTAAAGGAGGGTTCACCAAGTTAATTACTCAATTACTCAATTCTTGAATATGGTTGTGGTAAGACTGAATGGAAACACTATTATATGAAGTACTATGGTTTTTGAAGAGTTGGTTGGTCTTTGGCTCATTCCTTGTGACGTCTAAATAATATTTTCGAACTAAAATTATTTTGATAAATCATATTTTTGGTGTTTGTGAAAACTTTCAGTTGAGTTATGGCTACTTATAATAGGATTTGCCTGAAAAGTCAGTCAATTGGAAAGTTAAAAATTTATAATGACAAATAGATGCTAGTATTATAATCCTACTTTGCTTGAGGACTAGCAAACCTTAAGTGTGGGGGAGTTGATAAGTCCCTATTTTATATATAATTTTAGCCCATTATATTACTCTTATAATTTTAGCCCATTATAAGTTCTGGGACTTATAATAGGTTTTTTTTCTTATATTTAACGTTTTAAGAGTCAAGTTACTTATGCAATAAAGTTGATAAAATATGAAAAAATGAGCTCAATAAATTACTTGCCTGATTCTAATACTACTTATACATGCTAATTTGGTTTATCTAATATTTATAATAGTAGTATTTGTTTATTATGAAAATAATTTATTTTGGAGCCTAAGTGTTTATTACTTTATTAAATTATTTGTAGGAAAATTGAAAGAAGAAAAAAGAAAAGCCACACTCACAACAAACCTAAGACAGATGACAAGAAGATATAAAAAAGTGGGCCACAACCCATCATCAAAAAGCAGATCCAACAGCAAATAAAAAGAAAAACAAAAACCTAAGACTAAGGTGGACAGCAGCAATAAAAAGGAAGTGAAAGTATTGGGTCAGACCGTCTGACCCAATACCTTCCGTCGGACGGGCTTAACCGATCAAAAACGTGCGGGTTTTTTTTTTCATATTTGTTTTGTTGATCAGCAGCTTTGTTTATTTTTAGAAAAAACATTTAACGGTTATTAGGTCATTATCTTTTTTCGAGTTTGAAACTGTTTTTTGGATATCTGCTTGATTCTCGCTAGTTTTAAAACTGATTCTTCTTCTTTTCAAAGAAACCGATATATTATTTACTTATTATTTCTAGAATTTTTCTGCTTCTCTACTTCTCTGCTGTTGAAACTTAGCGTGTTTTTTTGTTCGTAATTCATTACTGTTGCATCGCAAATATGGTGAAGAGGATCAGAGATGATGATTCTAGGTATAATTTCGTTTGATTTTTGCTGCAATTTTTTTTTGTTTTTCGAATTTTTAGCGTTTTTGTTGTTGTAATTGTAATGTAGCCCGAAGTCGAAGAAGGTGAAGAGTGTCGCATCTTCAGGAAAATTTTTGGCACTGTCTACTGCTGGGAAGAAGAAAGAGAAAGATGGTGATTATGATCCAAGGTAGATTTCAAATTCTTAGTGTAGTTGAGATATTTATTTTGTTTTTTTCTATTTTTGGATGTTTTCAGTTTATTAGTGTATTTATTTCATGTTGTTAGGGTTTGTGTTTCAGTTTTTGTTGTTTTATACACATATGTTTTCAGTTGTTGTTGTTTTTCAGTTGATATTTATATTCTTTCAGTTGATTATAGTATTCTTTCAGTTGATTATAGTATTCTTTCAGTTGCTACTTGTATTCTTTCAGTTGATGTTGTTTTTCAGTTGATATTTATATTCTTTCAGTTGATTCTTGTATTGTTTCAGTTGGTTCTAGTATTGTTTCAGTTGCTTCTTATATTCTTTCAGTTGATGTTCTTTTTTTGTTTCATTTAGACATTTCTACCTTTCTTTTGGTGTTTTTCATTTGTTTTTCTTTACTTTTTTTTAAAAATAAAGATGTGTAACTGAAAATGAAGAAGTGTAACTGAAAATGAAGTAGTGTAACTGAAACAATGTAAATTGTAACTGAATATTTTTAGTCTCATTAGAAACAATGAAATAAAGAGTCATTATACTAAATGAAATAGTAAGAAGACCAACTGAAAAATAATAAGTCTAACTGAAAAATAAAGAAGTCTACTGAAGCACTATATAGACTATCTAAAAAACAAACAAGTCTATCTGAAGCACTATATAGACTAGCTGAAAAACGGAGAAGTCTATCTGAAAAACAAACAAGTCTATCTGAAGCACTATATAGATTAGCTGAAAAAACGAACAAGTCTATCTGAAGCACTATATACTAGCTGAAAAAAAACAAGTCTATCTGAAGCACTATATAGACTAGCTGAAAACGGAGAAGTCTATCTGAAAAAACAAACAAGTCTATCTGAAGCACTATATAGACTAGCTGAAAAACGAACAAGTCTATCTGAAGCACTATATATACTAGCTAAAAACGAACAAGTCTATCTGAAGCACTATAATTGACTAGCTGAAAAACAAACATGTTTAACTGAAGCACTATATAGACTAGCTGATAAAACAAACAAGTCTAACTGAAGCATGCAAATTTTTCAATGAGAATTTTAAGTGTAATTGGAATAGAATGAAATGAAAGAATAATTATACTAAATGAATAATAAGGACTAGCTGATAAACAAACAAGTCTAAGTGAAGCACAATAAATAAGTTACTTTGAAGGACTGTAGAGACTAGCTGAGAAACAAACAAGTCTAACTGAAGCACTATATAGACTACCTGAAAAACAAACAATTCTAACTGAAGCACTATATAGACTAGCTGAAAAATAAACAAGGCTAACTGAAGCACAACAAATACTAGCTGAAAAACAAAGAAGTTACTTTGAAGGACTGTAAAGACTATCTGAAAAATAAACAAGTGTAACTGATGCACAATTAATATAAGCTGAAAAGCAAACAAGTCTAACTGAAGCACTATATAGACTACCTGAAACACAAACAAGTCTAACTGAAGCTATATAGACTACCTGAAAAATAAACAAGGCTAACTGAAGCGCTATATAGACTACCTGAAAAATAAACAAGGCTAACTGAAGCACAATAAAGACTAGCTGAAACACAAGCAAGTCTAACTGAAGGAATATAAATAGTAATATAACTAACTGAATCTCGAGTAGCTGAAAAATAAACAAGTGGAAAATAAGCAAGTGACCTTTGTATTGTTTCAGTTGATGGTGGTGTTCTTTCATTTGCTCTTTGTATTCTTTCAGTTGATGGTGGTCTTTTTTCAGTTGATGTTTGTATTCTTTCAGTTGAACTTTGTATTCTTTCAGTTGATCTTTGTATTCTTTCAGTTGATGTTGTTTTTGTTTTCAGTTAGTTTTATGACAGGCTAAAGTCGTATCACCTAATCTAAAATAACCTAAAGTCCACTAACTAGTAGTCAGGGAAGTCAGGATCGAATCCACAGGGAGAAGTTATACTATCATATCTGAACTCTAATATTATACTAACGAAATCAGATGAATGGTTGTTTTACTAAGCTAAACAGGTAGCAGAATTAAATATGAAGGTGTAAATATATCAATAAAGTACTAGAACCATGGATCACTATGCATACAATTCGGGAAAACAAGGATAAATGATAACCACCTAGTAAGTCAACTGTCTAGGGCACATGTAATTTCTCTCGAACATTACCTCCCTCAAAGATCACCCAGCCGCTCTCGCATAGTCAAGGGTCACTTTGCCTAATAATTGAAAGCCTATACGATATCTCTCCTCTCGAAGTAGATTCAGTATTGCAATAGTAGAAATATAAATCAGGCCTAACTTATAATCCTGGCATGAAGAATCAATCAAAGGAAACAATTGAAATACCAGATAATCAAACTAATCTATCAATCCCTCATTGCATATATAGATCTCCACAATTCTAGTATAGAACTACTCACTCATAATCATGAAAACAATAACAGAATCATATAAAAACTCATACTTTGAAACATGGCAAATAACTAAGAAAACAATATAATTAACAATGGAAGAAATAACAAAGAAGTAAAGAAGAAAGATTACCGAATTATATTGAACTATGAATAAGCAAAAGGTTTGATCTTGAATTGAAATCACAAAGCAATAAATTAAGGTTCTTCAAACACTCTATGGAGAAAACTAATAATAAAAACTAGTCCGAGTTAATAATTCTGATTTTTCTATTTATACAAGCCCTAAAACAATAGAAGAAAATCTCGAAAGAAGGGCCCGTAATCATTAAAAACCCGCGTCTCGTCAGTCGCCCGATCGGGCCAAAGTCGCCCGATGAGATCGGGCTCCAACGCGAAGAAAAGGGCAAAAACTATCAGTCGCCCGATGTGATCGGGCTGACACGCAATCGGGCGGTCTTATGACATGGCAGGCAGAGTAGCTGGAAGGGTGCCCGACGTCGGGCCAACTCGCCCGATCGGGCGGAACACCGAAATACGACAGGGCGTTGAACGCCCGATCGGGCCCGCAACAGAAACTATGAACGCGCTTCTTCGCCCGATCGGGCTGGGCCGCCCGATGCTATCGGGCCGATCAGTATTTTCTCGTTTCTTGTTCTTCTTTGCTCAAAGTCCCGGAAATCATCATCGGATCTAGAAACTCGGCATCTAACCCCTCTAATCCACTGTGCAATCATGTAAAGTAGGTAATAGCTTCCAAAACCTACAATTCAATACAAAATAGCAAACCACAACTAGATGGAGAGAGTTAGTACCAAATGGCTCATAAGAGCACCATATTCACAACTTTTAGCACATAATTAGGGGAGAAAACTCTATATAAAACCATAACATCAAACTCCCCCAAGCTAAACCTTTGCTTGTCCCTAAGCAAAGCACAACATGAATATGAATAGAATTTACTTCACCCCTCAAAGTATGAAACTCAAACATTTTGACCTCAAAAACCTTCAAGCAAGCAAAGTTCAAGTTCAGTTGATCAGACTACTTTTGACTACCAATCACTTAAGCGGATTGTCCGAAATAGCAGCCATACATAACTTGCACATCTTGAAAAGGGGCTCACCAGGATGTCACTCCTCTCAATTTTTGTGGCGAGCATAGAGTGTGCCCGAACGCTCACCAACCCAACCATAATATCCCTTCCCTCTCACACTCTCATGTGTTTAGAAAAGGTAAAATGTCGCTCATCCTACTCAAGTCGACTCGAATAACAAACTTAAACTTCAACTTTGGCACATTGACTCTGTATCATTCAATAAACATTCAAACAAGTGCTCAAAAGGTCTTTCTGAGGGTTGTAATGGGGCTCGGGTAAAGGTAGGGAATTATTTGGGGAATGTGGTGGAAAAGCCGAAAAGGGGAGCAATCAACACTAGTAGAACTAGGTGTGGTAAAAACAACTTCCATGGTCTCAATCACATACCCAAATAATGACCAACTTTAGATTTTTCGAACCAATCAAATTGTCTCCTTGATAGTTTTCAGCAAAAAATGTATTGTTCTGATTTTTTTACACTTTTCTCTCTTTTCATGACCCGTGACTTCTTTATTCTTTTCATGTGTTATTTTCTATTTTTTTTCTGTGTTTTTTTTTTCTCTTATTCACTTCACCTCATGTCAACATAAACATGTTATTTTCAATCAACCCGAGAATCAACCACACAACATAGTTCTATCCTAACAAATGCTCCCCCAAGCTAGGCTTGGGACAATAAACATTGAAAAGGCTCAAGGTATGTAATGTGGCTTGAATAGATCCAAAAACTCATTAGGCTCAGCGGGGCTAGGAGGAAATGATTCTTTTGTAAAAATTCTGAGGCCAAAAATCAAACAATTGACGCCTTTATCACAGCACAATGTTCAAAGTCATCAGAAATCAACGAGTACAATGCCAAAGTCAAGATAAGAATGATATGAGGAACTAACACACAAGGATAATTCGGACATAAATATGCATCCAAAGGCTCGAATGAATCCTTACAATGTAACCAGTTCAAGCATGCAGTTAAAGTAGGTGTTTTATCATCAAAATCTGCTCAAGACCAAGGCAATCAAAGATCACATCACAACATCCCAATCACGAATGCCCGACTATCCAGTATAATGAGTTAAATCATTTTTCAAGGCAAGGTTTGGGCACAGGGAACAATTAGACTATTCATGTTCAACTCGTATTTTTGGTTTTTTCAGCAATATTTCAATTTTTTTTGTTGTTTATGAAAGAAAAAAGTTAATTAATTAACTAACTTAACTAGCCTAAGAACACTTAGCATAACCTACTAAAAAGCAATAATAGTGAGAGTGATACTTATAGAAATCCTCCCCCAAGCTGAACGTGGCAATGACCTCATTGCAACAAGAGGAAGGAAATACATGGATATCAGTCATCCATGTGCACGTCCTCACTAGCCTCATCTCCATCCACCTCATTGTCGGGCTGACTGTAGCTCGGGTTCCAGGTATACCAAGAGGGATGTGCATCATGCTCAGCAATGCGATGCAAGCGGCAGTTCTCGTCATACATCAAGTACAAAGCCAGGTGCTGATCGTTGGCTAGTGTATCGACCCGCTGACTAAGATTCTGTAGAAGAACACCATTGGCATCAACCTGCTGGCTGAGGCCCTGGATAGCCGTTGTATGGTGTAATGCCAGTATCCATGCGATGAAGCAGGGTCATCATTTCCTGAAAATCAAAGGAAGGAGGAGCAGTAGAATATGGGGGAGGGGGAGCATCAGAAGATGAGGGAATGTCCTCAACATGGGGACGACGATAATAGGTACGCTCAAAGATCTGGGGGCGAGGGGTGGGAAGTCAGACCTGCAATGGAAGGTGATAGTGAGGTTGGCCAGGTTTGATTTTGGCCAAAGGGTTGGCAGGTCAATGGAACGCATTCCGTTAATTTGCCACTTGTATGTGTCAACCCGTTCTAACCAATGCAGGCGAGTGAGATAGGCATAGTCCAATAGGGTAGGGCCTAAGGCTGGCTGATATCGAGTCTCGTCAAAGTCTGGAATGGCCCTAGCAAAAAGAGTGACTAGCCCCCCGTTCACGATGGGCCGAGAGGAGAACCTATGATGATAGTGTTGCAGGGTAAAATCAGTTTCGTCCCCAGTTATGGCATAGTAAACGTCCCTATGATGATAGTCAGGGGGGTGCCCAATCTCCCCCCGGTTAAGGACACGGAGTATGCGAGCAAACTCCGGGAGGGTGAGGGTGAAGTCTCTATTTAAACAGCCTATAGGAACATGCGAAATTGGTCCTGAGCGAGGGTGGGTCACATTCAAGCTACTGTAGAATTCATACACAAGCACTGGATATGTATTGACATGAACAGGATAAAGGGGTTCCATACCAATGATTTTCATAAATTCCTTAAATTCATTATGAATGCCCAATTTATCAAAGAATTCAATATCAAGGAACGTGGTAGGACTTACCTCGCGCCCCTTGAGGCGCTGAAATCGTTCCCTTTGTTCTTCCATGGAGAAGATGACTTCCGGGAAAGTCTCATCTCGGGGAATTTCCGGTGGTGGTGGTGGTTGTGAGCCCGTTGTAGATTTTCGTCGCCTTGTGAACATGATGCTAGGATGTGCAAAATTTCGAAGCTTCAACTCACTCTCTAATGGGGAAAAGATGGGGAAAAACTTGAAGCACTCAAATCCTCACTTTAATGGTGGAAAAATGAAGAAGAAGAAGGGGAGAGATAGAGTGGGAAAAAGTGAAGAAATAGACTGAGAGATGAATAGAAAGTGATAGGAGAGAAATTGTAAGAATTTGAAGATTTGAAGGAGGGTCTTCAATGGTGGAAAGGGGGGTTTGGAGAAGAAGATGGAGAATTGGGGGTTAGGGTTTGGGAGAGAGAAAATGTAAGAGGAAGTGAGTGAAAAGAGGGGAAAAAACCCCTTTATTTTTACCAGCCGGACCCCGAGCCCGATCGGGCGTCCTTGCCCGGTCCCATCGGGCGAGTTTTTTTTTTTTTTCTGAAATTTGTCTGAGTTTGGTTGCGCGCCCGATACCATCGGGTTTCTGTCAATTTTTCGCCAAAAGAGTGCTGGTTGCGGGCCCGATCGGGTGTCCACGCCCGATCGGGTGATTTTTTCCTTCTTCCCAATTTCGGTTGCGCGCCCGATCGGGCTGCCTCGCCCGATCCCGTCGGGCTGCCTCGCCCGAGCCCGTCGGGCTTCTGCAAATTTGTCGTAACTTTGGTTGACGGTACTTCGCCCGATCGGGCGTCCAGGCCCGATCCCATCGGGCGACGCACTTTTTCCTTGTTTTTTTACTTTTCGTTGCGCGCTTGATCGGGCATCCTCGCCCGATGTCTTCGGGCTTTCCCCAGTAAACAGTGGCTCGTGTATTTTATTTTATTATTTTTTTTTTTGAGTGGATTTCCAAGTGGTAAGCACTCCGGCACACATGTAACCTGAAGAGGAATATCAGTACCCTCTCACTCTCTCACCAAACTACAAAAAAAAGACAAAGTAAAAAATAAAAAACTAGAAAAAACTAGAAAGAAAAGGAAAAAATCGGGTTGCCTCCCGATTAGCGCTGGTTTATAAAGGTCCCGCACGACCATAATGCTTCATCCCTCAACAGAAGGGGATGGGGGTTGAAGGTATAACTCCTCCACAGATCCAACAGGGATTCCGGTATAGTACAACTTCAGACGTTGTCCATTAACTTTGAACTTCTCACCTGTTGCATTCATAACCTCAATAGAACCAAACTTGTTAGTGTTAGTGACAGAAAAAGGACCAGACCACCTAGATTTCAACTTACCAGGAAAAAGCTTTAGTCTAGAGTTGTACAGTAAAACCTTGTCACCAATATTGAACTCCCTACTCAGAATTTTCTTATCATGCCATCTCTTAGTGCGCTCTTTGTAGAGACGCGAACTATCATAAGCATTTAATCTAAGTTCATCAAGCTCATTGATCTGCAATAAACGTTTTCTCGCTGAATTTAGCATCAAGGTTCAACTCTTTAACCGCCCAAAAAGCCTTATACTCTAGTTCGACAGGTAGGTGGCATGCTTTTCCATAGACTAGTCGATAAGGGGTGGTACCAATAGGGGTCTTAAAAGCAGTTCTATAAGCCCATAAGGTGTCATCTAACTTATCACTCCAATCTTTTCTCGATTTAGCTACCACTTTCTCCAAAATAGACTTTATTTCCGGTTAGACACTTCTACTTGCCCACTTGTCTGAGGGGTATGCTAGGCCAGTCCTATGGTAGACACCATACTTTTTGAGTAGGGCTTCAAAGGTTCTTTTGTGAAAGTGGGATCCCCCTCACTAATGACAACTCTTGGTACCCCAAACCGTGGAAAGATAATCTTTTTAACATTTTCATGACAACCTTAGAGTCATTGGTCGGGTGCAATAGCTTCTACCCACTTAGAGACATAGTCAACAGCAACAAGTATGAAATTGTTGCCTGAGGAAGAGGGAAAAGGACCCATAAAATCAATACCCCACACATCAAATAGTTCAACTTCTAGGATGGGGTTTGGGGCATCTCATGTCTACGGGAAATATTTCCTGTTCGTTGGCATGCATCACAAGACTTAACAAAAATACTAGCATCATGAAAAAGTGTTGGCCAATAAAAACCAGATTGAAGTACCTTTGCTACTGTTTTGGAGGCCCAGCATGGCCTCCACATGGAAGGGAGTGAGAGTGCTTCAGAATGTCATGCACCTCCCACTCTGGGATACATCGCCTGTAGATGGTGCAGCACAGAGCTTGTAAAGCAAGGGTCATCCCAAAGAATTGTTTGGCATCATGGAGAAATTTCTTTCCTGCTGGTAGCTCAGCTCTGGAGGGGTTTGTCCACTCACACAAAAGTTGGCGAAGTCCGCATACCACGGGGTAACAGAAGTGACTGCCAGGAGCTTATCATCAGGAAAGGAGTCGTCAATGGGAAGACCTTCTTCCATATCTTCATACTGCAAGCGGGACAAATGGTCAGTCACTACATTTTCTGCACCCTTTTTATCTCTGATCTCCAAGTCGAATTCTTGGAGCAGCAAAATCCACCGAATGAGTCGAGGCTTGGCCTCCTTTTTGGCGAGGAGGTACTTCAATGCAGCATGATCAGTGTAGACAATGACTTTAGACCCAAGCAGATAGGTCCTGAACTTGTCCAAGGCATAGACCACAGCTAGCAGCTCTTTCTCTGTAGTGGCATAATTGACTTGAGCTTCATCGAGTGTCTTGCTAGCATAGTAGATGGCATGGAGGATGTTGTCTTTTCTCTGACCAAGGACAGCTCCCACAGCATAATCACTGGCATCACACATAATCTCAAATGGGAGGGTCCAATCTGGAGATCGAATGATAGGAGCAGTAATCAGAGCTTGCTTATCCTGTTAAAAGACACTAGACACTCATCAGTAAACAGGAACGGGGCATCCTTGAGGAGCAACTGAGTAAGTGGTTTAGCAATTTTAGAGAAGTCCTTGATAAAGCGGCGATAAAATCCCGCATGACCAAGAAAACCTCTAACACCCTTAACATTCACAGGAGGGGGTAATTGCTCAATCACTTGAATTTTTGCTTTGTCCACCTGGATGCCTCGTTCAGAAATAATATGACCAAGTACCACTCCTTCAGTAACCATGAAGTGGCACTTCTCCCAGTTCAAAACAAGGTGGACATCCTCACATCTTTTCAGTACTTTAGTCAAATTCAGCAAACATGCATCAAAATCAATGCCATACACACTAAAGTCATCCATAAATACTTCCATGATGGACTCAATAAATTCAGAAAATATGGCCATCATACAACGTTGGAAAGTAGCAGGGGCATTACATAGGCCAAAGGGCATCCTTCATATGCAAAGGTACCATAAGGACATGTAAAGGTGGTCTTCTCCTGGTCATCTGGGTGGATAGGGATTTGGAAGAAACCAGAATAGCCATCTAGATAACAGAAATGAGAATGACAAGCTAGACGTTCCAACATCTGATCAATGAAGGGAAGGGGAAAATGGTCTTTCTTAGTGGCAACATTTAATTTCCTATAATCAATGCACATACGCCACCCAGTAACTACTCTTGTAGCAATTAATTCATTTTTCTCATTTTTAACTACAGTAGTACCGCCCTTTTTAGGAACCACTTGAACTGGACTCACCCACTTAGAATCAGAAATAGGATAGATAATCCCAGCATCAAGCAATTTCATAACCTCTTTTTTGACAACTTCCTGCATATTCGGGTTCAAACGACGCTGACCTTGTATACTAGGACGATGATCATCCTCAAGATGAATTTTATGCATGCAAAAGTCAGGGCTTATGCCTTTCAAATCATCAACTATATCCAATGGCCTTTTTATGTTGTCGCAAAACAGACAAAAGTTGAGACATTTGACCATCATTTAATGCAGCACTAACAATCACAGGGCAATTTTCAGAATCATCCAGAAAAGCATACGCAGAGAAGGGGGAAGGGGTTTCAGTTCAGGTTTCTTTACCTCTACCGGTGGAGTAGCACATACTAACCGTTCATCCTCATGAGTGGTAGTACCATCAAGCTCGACACAGGTAAAAGCTGCTTCCCAAGCATCCACTTCAGTAGTCCGGATAATATCATCACCTGTGGAAGAGGTAAAACAAAGCAAAGCCTCCAGTGGATCCCGCATAAGGGATTGAGGCATGTCATCATTAACCAGCACATCAATGACATCTATTCTGTAACAGGCTTCCTCTAGCATGGGACTTTTCAAAGCATTGGTCAAACTAAAAGTTACCTTATCATCCCCCACAGTCAAAGTTAATTTCCCATTTTTACATCTATGACAGCTCCAGCAGTATGAAGGAATGGTCTCCCTAAAATGATTGGGATTTGAGTATCCTCTTCCATGTCAAGCACAACAAAATCCACAGGAATGTAAAATTTACCTACCCTCACAGGAACGTCCTCTAAGATACCTAGGGGGTATTTAACAGAACGGTCAGCCATTTGAAGAGTAATGTTGGTACATTTTAAATCTCCCATGTCAAGCTTTTTACAAACAGTCAAGGGCATGACACTAACACTAGCACCTAAATCACATAAGGCTTTGTCAATAAATATGGTGCCAATATTACAAGGGATGGAGAAACTCCCCGGATCTTTCAATTTAGGAGGGGATTGATTTTGCAAAAGAGCACTACATTCTTCAGTAAAGGCAACAGTTTCTACTGCATTAAAGGCTCTTTTCCTAGTCAAAATTTCCTTCAAAAATTTAGCATATGCAGGTACTTGAGTAATGAGTTCAGTAAATGGAACAGTTACCTGAAGATTTTTCACTACCTCCATAAACTTACCAAGTTGGTGATCCAGCTTATTCTTTGATAGACGAGTGGGAATGGAACCTTGATCGCAGGAGTGGTGGAGGAACTGTTTTCAGGTACTGTCTGCTTCTCTGCATTTGTGTTGGTGGTAGCCTCAGGAGCTGACGAAGTTTCAGTTATGTCTGCATTTTTTTCTGGCCAACCGGACCATCCTTAGGCATTGGGGACCATCATAATGTGTTCCACTCCTAAGAGTGATGGCATTGGCAGTGTCCCTTGGTTGCATTGATTGTGAAGGTAAGGCCCCAGGTGGCCTACTAGCAGAAGAAGCCAACTGAGCTATTGAGTCTCCAACATCTTGTTATGCGTGCCCAAATTTTCCAGTTGAGCTTTTGTGTCAGCTTGAAAAGCATTGAACCCTTCTGCATCTGGAACATCATATTCTTCAACTCTGTCATGGCTGGGTCAGGAGGAGCAGGCTGTGGAGGTGCTTGATTTCTCTGAAAACCAGGTGGAGCTTGTTGTGAAGGTTGGTATTGTTGACCCTGTTGTTGAGGTGGATATGGTTGTTGAGGTTGAGGGTTCAACACATTAGTACTCCTATATGAGAGGTTGGGATGTGTCTTAACCCAGGATTGTAGGTGTTGGAATAGGGGTTGAACTGGTTCCTAGGTTGTGACTGGAAAGCATTGACGCCTCACAGTTATTTCCCAAGCAGGACACTCTTGAGAGTTGTGCCCAGATATTCCACAAGCATCACATATATGCACATTATAGTTAGAAGCACTAGCCATCGCATTAACACTCATATGGGAGGAATCATTACCTAACTTCAGGGAGTCAATTTTCTGAGTTAGAGTAGCTAGTTGCCCAGACAGTAGAGAAATGGCTTCAACATCATGTTTACCACCCTTTTTCAAAGAGGAACGAATGGTAGAGGCTTGATTAGATGCTAGCTTCTCCAAAAGTTCATACCCTTCCTCAATTGCTTTATCCATGAAGAACCCACCAGATGCTCCATCAATTACCCGTCGTGTGTCTGCATCAACTCTAGTGTAGAAAATCTGACACAAGTACCACTGGTCCAACCCATGATGAGGACATAGACGCTGCAGATCCTTGAACCGCTCCCAAGCTTCATATAGAGATTCACCAGGATCTTGGGTGAAAGTAACTATGGCATGTCTCATATCTGCAGTTTTCTGGTAAGGGTACCACTTGATGAGGAAAATCTTGGAAAGTTCTGGCCAGGTGGTGATGGTGGAAGGCAGCTTATTTACAGAACAAAGCTTTATCGCGCAGGAGAAAACCAAATAGAGGAGTTTCATCTCATCAGGAGTAACACCAGCTTGCTTCTGAGTAGCACAACACTGTAAAAATCTCTGCAGATGCTGATTTGGGTCTTCAGATGGTAACCCAGCGAACTGATTGTTCTGAACCATATTCAAACATGAGACTTGATCTCAAAATTTGTAGCAGCAATAGTGGGCATCCGTACCCCAGTAGGCACGTTATCAGGAGATGGTTGCTAGTCTCTGAAGGTTCGAGTAACATTCTCACCCATGTTGACAGTAATAGGTGAGGTGGGGTTTCTTGGTGTGGGGAAGATGGTGGAGATGGTGTCTTTTGGGAGGGTGTCCCTGCAGACAGCTTAGCTTGTTTAGTTTTCTTTCTGAGTCTACGAGCGGTCTTTTCAATCTCTGGATCGAACGGGATGAGATTTGGAGATTTCAATTTCCTGCTCATACACCAAAAACACTAAAACAAACGTGAGATGCTCCAAAGAACAGGTGTTCTTCAGAGTAGAGGTTAGTTTAATACTATAATTCAGACAAAATAAAATAAACCGTCTCCCCGGCAACGGCGCCAAAATTTGACAGGCTAAAGTCGTATCACCTAATCAAAAATAACCTAAGGTCCACTAACTAGTAGTCAGGGAAGTCAGGATCGAATCCACAGGGAGAAGTTATACTATGTATCTGAACTCTAATATTTACTAACGAAATCAGATGAATGGTTGTGTTACTAAGCTAAACAGTAGCAGAATTAAATATGAAGGTGTAAATATATCAATAAAGTACTAGAATCATGGATCACTATGCATACAATTCGGGAAATCAGGATAAATGATAACCACCTAGTAAGTCAACTGTCTAGGGCACATGTAATTTCTCTCGAACATTACCTCCCTCAAAGATCACCCAGCCGCTCTCGCATAGTCAAGGGTCACTTTGCCTAATAATTGAAAGCCTATACGGTATCTCTCCTCTCGAAGTAGATTCAGTATTGCAACAGTAGAAATATAAATCAGGCCTAACTTATAATCCTAGCATGAAGAATCAATCAAAGGAAACAATTGAAATACCAGATAATCAAACTAATCTATCAATCCCTAATTGCATACATAGATCTCCACAATTCTAGATATAGAACTACTCACTCATAATCATGAAAACAATAACAAGAATCATATAAAAACTCATACTTTGAAACATGGCAAATAACTAAGAAAACAATATAATTAACAATGGAAGAAATAACAAAGAAGTAAAGAAGAAAGATTACCGAATTATATTGAACTATGAATAAGCAAAAGGTTTGATCTTGAATTGAAATCACAAAGCAATAATTAAGGTTCTTGAAACACTCTATGAGAAAACTAATAATAAAAACTAGATGAGTTAATAATTCTATTTTTCTATTTATACAAGCCCTAAAAAATAGAAGAAAATCTCGAAAAAGAAGGGCCCGTAATCATTAAAACCCGCGTCTCGTCAGCCGCCCGATCGGGCCAAAGTCGCCCGATGAGATCGGGCTCCAAAGCGAAGAAAAAGGCAAAAACTATCAGTCGCCCGATGTGATCGGGCTGACCCACCCATGACATCGGGCGGTCTTATGACATGGCAGGCAGAGTAGCTGGAAGGGCCGCCGACGTCGGGCCAATCGCCCGATCGGGCGGAACACCGAATACGACAGGGCGTTGAACGCCCGATGGGCCCGCAACAGAAACTATGAACGCGCTTCTTGCCCGATCGGGCTGGGCCGCCCGATGCTATCGGGCCGATCAGCATTTTCTGTTTCTTGTTCTTCTTTGCTCAAAGTCCCGGAAATCATCCATCAGGATCTAGAAACTCGGCATCTAACCCTCTAATCCACTGTGCAATCATGTAAAGTAGGTAATAGCTTCCAAAACCTACAATTCAATACAATATAGCAAACCACAACTAGATGGAGAGAGTTAGTAATGGCTCCTAAGAGCACCATAATCACAACTTTTAGCACATAATTAGGGGAGAATTCTCTATATAAAACCATAACATCATTTTATTATTTGATTAAACTTTCTTTCTTTCAGATGTGATAAATCATTGTCTAAGAAGAAAGGCAAAGTTGATTTATCACCAATCAAGTTTTCATTTTCAAGATCTAATCCCGATGAACAGAAAGACACATTTGATAGATCGTATGTTTTTTTCATTATTCTCCTTTTATATTATATGATTGTTTTTTTTAAAAAAAATTTATTTTTGTTCACTTTTGTTAGGAATTTCACTGAGCAAGAAATGAAGTCAATTAGTCTACAAGTATTGTCAGACTATTCCCATTTAAATGAAGTGGTTAGTAATTTGAGTGATGAGCAAAAAAGAGACATTAGGGATATTGGGTTTGGGAGTCTCTTAGATATTAGGATAAAGAAGTTTTGTCCTAATCTGAATTTGGAGGTGTTGTTGAATTACAATGCATCTGGAATGATGTTTTCAACAAAGAATGGTAAACTGATTTTTAATAAGTTTACCATTAGTGATGTTTTGGGTTTACCTGTGTCAGATAGACCAGTAGAGGTTATAGATGATGACACCTTTAGGAGGAAAGGTATTCAGATAGAGGCTGGAAGTGCCAGGAAGGATTGGCATAGGTTTCTTGGTATTTCTGACCCCAAGAAGCCATACATTGGTAGAAAAAATTGGGATGATTTGTTTAAGAAATATCAATCCGGGGATGATTTGAAGAAGTTATTTGTTATCTTTTCCTTGTCCAAGCTTCTATGTCCTATAGCTGATTTAGGGCCTGTGCTGAAATGTGCCAAGAGTTTAGAAAATGCATCTACAATTTCAAGCTATGACTGGTGTGGATATATTAAGAAGTCTTTGTGATGCTATTTTGGACTGTCATCAGTCTATTATGATGAAGAAGAATGAGCTTGGACAGAAGAAAGTAACATTCAAGCTTCGGGGATGCATTAACGCTTTGACTTTTGCTGTTATTCACAACTTCAAGTGTCGTAATCTGGATTATTCAAATGTCAGTAAGCCATTTATCACTTATTGGCAGGAAGAGAAGGATTTGAGTAGTGTTGTGAAGCAGTTTGAGATCAACATGGATTTTATTCTGCCGGTGAAGCGTGAAAAACAGAAGGTTGAGTTTAAAGCTCCTAGTGTTAGTGCTGCTAGTAGGGAGCCTGGTTCTCCTATAATGAAGGTGGTTGAGGGTCCATAACCTTAAACTAGGCAGCTTATTATGGATCTTCCTCATAGTTTGATGACTGATGAGGAAATAGATGCTCTTGATGTTCCTGTGAGTTTCATTTATCTTATGTTTTTATTTTTTTTACTCTTGAACTCTAAGTGAAGACTGTTAACCTCTAACTGAAATAATGTCAGTTCTAGCTGAAGAGCAAATAAGTCTAAATGAAAAGTAAAGAAGTGTAACTTAGAAATAAAGAAGTCTAACTGAAACTATCTAACTGAAGAGTAAATAAGTCTAACTGAAAATTATATTAGTCTAACTGAAAAGTAAATAAGTCTAACTGAGAAGTAAATAAGTCTAACTGAAAACAAAATAAGTCTAACTGAAAACTAAAGAAGTCTAACTGAAGAGTACATAAGTTTAACTGAAAACTAAATAAGTCTAACTGAAGAGTACATTAGTCTTACTGAAGAGTACATAAGTCTAACTGAAAACTAAATAAGTCTAACTGAAAACTAAATAAGTCTATCTGGAAACTAAATTAGTGTAACTGAAAACTAAATAAGTTTATTTTTATTTCATTTAAGTTTTCATTTAATTGTTGGATTCTTTCAGTTGGTCCTTATATTTTTATTTATGTTGTTTCTGTGTCACTATCATATTGATTTGTTTGTTTATTTTGTTTTGATCTTTTAATTGAAGGAATATGTGAAGAACATGCACAAGTTGAAGAGGAATGCGCTTGCTAACTGTCAAGTGAACTTGGAGATTGCCCAAAATATTCGAGAGGAAGGCGAGAAGCTGTCTCAAGACAGTATTTCTCTGGATGACAGTGAAGTATTTAACCTAGATTTTCTGAGTCAAATTGACGACATATGCAAGCATCGTTTTGAAGCGAAAGACAGTGCAAACAAAGTTGATCCTACATTTTCACTATTGGTGAAGCGGACTGTTGAATTGGAGTTTGGAAGAAATGAAAATGTTCCTGATTTGGATTCTGGTGTTCATGGAGTTGAAGAGAAAGAAGGAAGTAAGTTCCTTTCATTATATTGTTTTCATTTTGTTGCTGTAGTTTTGTAATCTGGTTGGAATAAAAATTTTAGACTCCAACTGAAAGAAATGTTTAAATGAAGAAGTGAAATAGCTAACTTTGAGACTCTAACTGAAAGAATAAAAAGACCAACTGAAAACTTTGACAGTCTAACTGAAATAATATGAACACCAGCTGAAAATGAGATGAATACTAAATGAATTTTTTCACTTCAATTAAGTTTTCATTTGATTGCTGGATGTTTTCAGTTGATGTTTTTTTTTCATCTGGTGGAAACATTCTTTCAGTTCATGTGTATTTAGTTGTTTTTTTTATGTCTTGAATGAAGATGATGAAAAAGAAGAAGAGGAGGATGAGAAGAAGAGGAATGTTGATGATGATCAGCATAAAGATGATGATGATGATGATGATGATGATGATGATTTTGATGATGATGATGATGATGATGATGATGATGATGATGATGATGATGGTGATGATAAGGATCACCAGAATTATAATGAGACAAAGGATGATGATGCTGATGATAATGGTGATGCTGGTCTTCAAGGAGATGAAGACAAAGGAGGAGATAAGGATGCTGGTGTTCATGGAGATGGAGAGGAAGGTGGAAGTAAGTTCTTCTTATTGTATTGTTTCAGTTTGCTTAAATGAAAAAGTTAAATAGCTAACTGAAAGAATAGAAAAACCAATTGAAAAGTCTGATATTCTAACTGAAATAATATTAATACTAGCTGAATATCATATAAATACCAAATGAAACTTTTGGTATTTGTTTTTATTTAATCTGGTGGAAAAATTGTTTCAGTTTGTCAATGAATTCATTCATTTTTGATTTTGTGTTTTTCAGTTATTGTGTATTTATATTTTTTTTTATTGTTTTTGTTTTTGAATGAAGATAATGAGAAAGAACCAAAGGAAGATGATAAGAAGACTGGCAATGCTGATGATGATGGTGATCTTCAAGGAGATAAAGAGAAAGGAGGAAATAAAGAGTTGGATACTGGGGTTCATGCAGATTGAGAGAAAGGAGGAAGTAAGTTTCTTTGATTTTATAGCTAATTGAAAGAATTCAAAGACCAACTGAAAAATGTGATGCTCTAAAGGAAATAATATCTTATAAATAGCAACTGAAATACTGTTTCAGTTTGTAACAATATGAAAACAAACTGAAAAATAAATAGGGCTAACTGAAGTACTATAAAGACTAGCTGAAAAATAAACAAGTCTAACTGAAGCAATAAGAAGACTACCTGAACAATAAATAAGTCAAACTGAAAGAATATTTAGACCAACTGAAAACTTTGATACTCTAACTGAAATAGTATTAATACCAACTAAATATCATATAAATATCAAATAAAACTTTTTATATTTATTTTTTATTGTTTTTTGTTTTTGAATTAAGATGTTGAGAAAGAACAACCAAAGGAAGATGATACGAAGACGAGGAATGCTGATGATGATCAAGTTAAAGGGGCTAAGGATAAGGATAAGGTGTAGAGATTTCTATACATGTCCCTACTCGCACCGCTGCTGGTGTTGATCTTCGTACTCCAACTCCTCCTCCTCCTCCTGTTGTTGATGCTGTTGAGAATGTATATAGAAGAAAGTCTTGGAGAGTTGATTCTTCTGCTAAAAGGAAAAAGATTCCTGATTTCGATGGCCCTTCATTCCAACTATTAACTCCTAGTCCTGTTGTGTGAGGATTTGCAGACAGTGCAGAGAGTGGTGAGGGTGTTGGAAGTTCAATTCCAATCATCACTCCAGTAAATGTAAAATATCCTCGAGTAAGTATAGTTTTAGTTTGTGTTTTAATTTGTTTATTTTTTTTGTTTTAGTTAGTGTATGTTTCTTGTCATTTAGTATATCCTTTTATTTCAGTTAGTGTATGTTTGTTGTCAGTTAGTGTTTGTTTTTGTTATATAGTTTATGTTTGAGTTAGTGTAAGTTTCATGTAGTTAGTGTTTGTTTCTTGTCAGTTAGTATTATTTTATGTTTCAGTTAGTGTATCTTTCTTGTCAGTTAGTAATAGTTTATTTTTCATTTGGTTTGTGTTTTGTCAGTTAGTATTGTTTTTATTTTCAGTTAGTGTATGTTTATCTTTCAGTTAGTATATCTGTCATTTTTTTTGATATTTAAATTGAATGCAGGGTGATGGTCTTATTCTGATCAATCATCATACAAATCCTACATACCTCAAAAACAATCAAAGTCAGAATTTCCTTCAACACCTGAATTATTGAAGGGGTGGGACTATGACCATACTTCAGAGAAATCTCAGAAAGTTTTGAGAGTTAAGGAACCAGGTGATGATTATGACGATGAAGGTTTGGAGGACCTCATTGACAGGATTGCAAGTCAAGGAGTTGGTTCATCTTCTGACAAGCCTAAAAAAGAAGAGGATGAGAAGGAAGCTGGTGTTGGTTCATCTTCTACACCAGGATTGCATGTTGTTCCTGTCAACAATCATGGCATAATTGTGTCGAAGTTTGCAACAATATAATAAGTATTTGAGTGATCTGTCTCCTGAGCAAGGTTGCTGGTTGATTATCTATTTTACTGAGTATGAAGTGTGACATTTATGTCATTGGATTATAGATTCTGAAGAAGTGAAGATGAAAATCAAATTATGCAAAGTGAACTAACAAGTGATCTCATTGTGGATTTTGATAATCCTCATAGCAACTATGCGGTTCAGTTGTACAAATTCAACTTAATTAGCATGCCTCGTCAAGGTTGGCTCACCAGTGGAGTAATTGACGGATGCGCTTCATGTTCAATAGGCAAGAAGAGGAATCACCTTCTCAACAAGGAGATTCTGGTTTAATATTATGCCTTTTGTAAGTGTTTATTGTTATTGCTTATTTTATATGTTTGTTTTCATTTGGTCATTATTTTTTCAGTTGGTACTTTTGTTTTTCAGTTTGTCATATTATGTTTTTCAGTTGGTCATATTATTTTTTCAGTCTAATGAAAAGTAAATAAGTGTAACTGACAACTAAATAAGTCTAATTTTTTTTTTATTTTTTTTTTATTAGGAAATTAAGTTAGCCCAAGAGCTAACCCCTACTAGGCTACTAGCCTGTGGGAACTACCAACACATTGGCCGGTAAGACATGCATAGCATGCTAAGGAAATACCCCAGCATAAATGCTGGGGGTAAGGATCGAACCCCTGACCTCAAGGGCCAAGGGGGAGCGCTCTACCCACTTGAGCTAGCTCCTATCCTTAACTAAATAAGTCTAATTGAAAACTAAATAAGTCTAGCTGAATAATAAATAAGTCTAAATGAAAAAAAAAAAAAAAGAAGTCTAACTGAAATAGTGAAAATGCTAACTTAAAATTTCATTAGACTAAATGAAGTAATATGAAGCCCAACTGAAAACTAAATGAGTCTAACTGAAAACTAAACAAGTCTAACTTAAAACAAAATAAGTCTAACTGAAAACTTAATAAGTCTAACTAGAAACTAAATAAGTCTAACTGAAAACTAAATAAATCTAACTGAATAATAAATTCGTCTAACTGATAACTAAATAAGTCTAACTGAAAACTAAATTTGGTCATATTATTTTTTCAGTTGGTCATCTTCTGTTTTTCAGTTTGTCATATTATGTTTTTCAGTTGGTCATATTATTTTTTCAGTTGGTCATCTTCTGTCTTTCAGTTTGTCATATTATCTGTCTTCTTTTGTTGTAGAACTTTATCAATTGGATGTGTGCTGAGAAGGTAAAAAAGGTTCATATTATGTAAGTTGGTCATATTATGTTTCAGTTAGTGTATGTTCCTATTTCAGTTAGTGTATGTTACTTGTCAGTTAGTACTAGTTTATGTTTCAGTTAGTGTATGTTTCTATGTCACTTACGGCCCGTTTGGTAGTCATTAATAAATTGTGGTAATGGGAATGAATTTTAAGTGTAATTTTATTAGGGAAGCAGCCTGAAAATCTCCATGGGGAGGCATTTTTTCTCCATGGACAAGCAATCTCACCCTTAAACTTGTGTTTTTGTCTCCAAGGGGAAGCAATTTTCATTAGCACTCATTACACCCTACAAGGTGGTATTGGATGGGAATGAAAATTCAAGAAGGAAAGTGGACACTTTAGGATAAATTAGCATTACCATGTTAATGGACAATGATATTTTTCACAAATTTACACACAAATTTATTCCCATTACCACCATTTATGACCAACTACCAAACGGGCCGTTAGTGTATGTTTCAATTTCACTTAGTGTATGTTACTTGTCAGTTAGTACTAGTTTATGTTTTCAGTTAGTGTATGTTTCTAGTTCAGTTAGTGTATATAAATGAGTTGGAGTAATTTACATTTCAGTCAT